>NC_069503.1:333714233-334014233 GCF_027579735.1 Bombina bombina
ATGTGATTTTAAACAATGTTCCAATTTACATCTATTATGTAATTTGGTTTGTTCTCTTGGTACCCTTAGTGAAATTACACCTAGTTTGGCTGATTGCTGCCTGCTAGGGTTGCCACCTCAGCTGTTTTCTTGGACACTTATGAGTTACAAATGTTGCAGGGTGTGCAGAGGGGAACATGCATTGCACCTCTGGACAGCACACTAATAGTGACCCTGAACAGTATTATTCATGTTCCTCCCTGTACACCCTGCAGCATGTGTATAGCTGTCCAGGAAAAGATGGCTGAGGTGGCAACCCTACTGCCTGCACATATATGCCTCATTTCATTGGCTCACCCAATGCATTCAGCTAGCTCTCAGTAGTGCATTGCTACTTCTTCAATGAAGGATACCAAAAGAATGAAGCAAGTTAGGTAATGTAAGTACATTGGAAAATTGTATTATCTATCTGAATCATGAAAGAGAAATGTTGGGTTTCATGTCCTTTTAATTATTCAAGATTTCAGTTAATATTTCAGGATAATTTAAAACTGGCAGTACATAACAATTTTTTTCCTGTCAAAAAATAAAAAGATAATACTTGCTACCTTGCTATGTAAATAGCACATAAAAAGACCATTTACATAATACAATCAATAATAAATTGTATGCAAATTATTTTCACAAAAAACATGTGTATCAAACCTTCAGCTAGATTACGAGTTTTGAGCACTATAGAGAAATTAACGAACGCAACAAAAGTTATATTATTTTATTTCCTATAGAGCTACTATTACAAGTTCTCAAACATACACCTTTTGCGTGCGATACAAGCTAAATTAAACTATATTAACCCCTAACCCTAACGTAACCCTAACCCTAACACCCCCTAACTTTAACATTATAGAAATATAGTTAAATTAAATTTACACTTATTAACTAAATAAACCTATTAACCCCTAAACCACCAGCCCCCCACATCGCAACAAGCTAAATTAAACTATATTAAACCTAACCCCCCCTAACTTTAACGTAATTAAATTAGATATAAATTAAATTTACAATTATTTAACTAAATAATTCATATTTAATACTAAATACATACTTACCGGTGAAATAAAACCTAACCTAGCTACAATATAGTTACATTGTAGCTAGCTTAGGTTTTATTTTGGGGGCCCTAAAAAAGGGCCTTTTGTAGGGCATTGTGCTGAGATAACTATCTCTTTTACTTTAAAAAGAGTACATACACCCCCTAACACTATACAAACCCCCACCCCCCAAACTACCAAGGGCCCTTAAAATGGCCTTTTGTAGGGCATTGCCCTGAGATAAACAGCTCTTTTACTTTAAAAAAAAGCACCCCCTAAAAATATACATTACACAACATTTTAGAGTTAGAGTTTTTATTTGGGGGGGTTGGTTGTAGGGGTGGTGGGTTTTACTGTTGGGGGATGTTTGTATTTTTTTAAAGGTAAAAGAGCTGATATCTTTAGGGCAATGCTCCACAAAAGGCCCTTTTAACGGCCATTGGTAGTTTAGTGTAGACTAGGGTTTTTTAATTTTGGGTGGGCTTTTTATTTTGATAGAGCTATTAGAATAGGTGTAATTCTTTTTTATTTTTGATAATTTGTTTGTTATTTTTCGCAATTCGTGTGGTTTTTTTGTAATTAAGTTTTAATTTAAGCTAGTGAAATTGTAATTGTAATATAAAGATAGGTGGTCGTTAGGTTTAGGGTTTATTAGTTTAAATTAGTTTATTTTGTTGTGGGGGGCTTTTGGTTTAGGGGTAAATAGTTTATTTCAGTATATTTTGTTGTGGGGGGCTTGCGGTTTAGGGGTTAATAGGTTTATTATAGCGGCGGTGTGGGCGGACGGCAGATTAGGGGTTAATAATATTTAAATAGTGTTTTTGATGCGGGAAGGCGGCAGTTTAGGGGTTAATAACTTTAGTATAGTGGTGACGATGTCAGGGATAGGGATGGGCGAATGTTTCTAAAAATTAGAAATTTAAAACGAATTTTGATACTTTCGTTCAAATCAAATTTCGAATGTTTCTATAACATTCTAACATTCTATTTTCAAATTTTCATTTTCCAATTTTTCAATAAAATTCGAAAATATTTGTTCGAATAATAGAATGTTTAGCTATGTATTCATTCAATTTTGAAATGTAATATTCCAATTTGAAATGTGACATTCGAATTTGAATGTGACATTCAAATTCAAAATAGTATTTCTAGTCTACAACTTTGTTTAATAAATGTAATATTCGAATTTGAATGCTACATTCGAATTGAAATGTCACATTCAAATTTGAAATAGTATTTCTAGTCTAATACTGTGTTTTAAGTGTAATATTCGATTCGAATGTGATATTCGATTTGAATGTGACATTTGAATTTGAAATAGTATTTCAAGTCTAATACTGTGTTTTCAAAATGTAATATTCGAATTCGAATATGATATTCAATTCGAATGTGATATTCGATTCGAATGTGACATTTGAATTTGAAATAATGTTTCTATTCTACAATTGTGTTTTATAAATGTAATATTCAAATTCGAATGTGACATTCGAAAAATGTAAATAACATTCAAAAATAAAATTTTTAAGAATATTTGTTCTTATCAACATTCTATTATGTGAATTGAATTTCTACAATAACATTTGTTCTAACATTCGAATTCGAATATAAACACATTTGCCCATCCCTAGTCAGGGAGCGGCGGAATAGGGGTTAATAATTTTGTTTAGTGGCAGCGATATCAGGAGCGGCAGATTAGGGGTTAATACATTTATTTTAGTGTTTGCGATGCGGGAGGGCCTCGGTTTAGGGGTTAATAGGTAGTTTATGGGCGTTAGTGTACTTTGTAGCAGTTTAGTTATGAGTTTTATGTAACAGCTTTGTAACGTAAAACTCATAACTACTGACTTTAGATGGCGTTATGGATCTTGTGGTTTTAGGCTGTAACGCTCACTTTTTTAGCCTCACCACAAAACTTGTAATAGCAGCGCTATGGGAATCCCATGAAAATAAATTTTTTTTTTTGACATGTGCGGGACTGACATTGCGGTACAGGCTAAAAGGTGTGCGGTACACCTATACGACAAGACTTGTAATGGCTGCGGTGCTGTTTTAACACTGATAATACCATATTTTCAGCGTTACAAGCCGCAACGCAAAACTTGTAATCTATCTGAATGTCTATAACACCAATAAATGCTTTAATGAAACACCTTGAGTGAGAGTAAATTAATATATGTTTTGTTAAGGTTAACAGAACTACCTAGTGATTTTATGCAAGTCTCTGTAAAGTAGTTGGTATAAAAAATATAGCAACAGCAGATTTCTCATAACCAATTAATTTAGGTGACCTGATTACATTTAAACCCCTACATGAAGCTCATATATTTGTGACCAAGATTGTTCTTGCCAGTCTAGTGATGTATAAGGCAATTAGAGATTTGGTGGTACCTAGAAGTGGTGGTAACATATTGAAGGTTATAGACAGAATGAATGATACTATTTTATTGCGTGTAAAAATCAATTTACTTTACGGAGAATGGATCATAAATTAGGAGGCTTTTCTGTGACTAGTGACTTTTCTTTTAAATAGAATAAATGTTATTTAAAACGTCTTTAGTGAATTGAGGGGTATTGGTAAACGTTAAAGGGATACTAACCCTAAATTTTTTCTTTAATGATTCAGATAGAGCATTCAATTTTAAGCAACTTTCTAATTTACTGCTATCATCAATTTTTCTTTGTTCTCATGTTATCTTGATTTGAAAAAGCAGTAATAAAAGGTTAGGAGCCAGCCCATTTTTAGTTCAGCACCTCGGTAGCGCTTGCTGATTGGATTGCTACATTTAGCCACAAATCAGCAAGTGCTACCCAGGTGCTGAACAAAAAATGGTCCGGCTCTAAAACTTACAGTACTGCTTTTTCAAATCAAGATAACATGAGAACAAAGAAAAATTGATAATAGTAGTAAATTAGAAAGGTGCTTAAAATCTAATGCTCTATCTGAATCATGAAAGAAAACAATTGGGTTTAGTATCCCTTTAAGTACTCAAAATAATTGTTGTCCTTAAAGATATTGGGCCAGATTACAAGTGGAGCGCTAATTAACACTCCTGCTCGAGCACATCGAGTTGCGCTTGTATTATGAGTTGTAAGCAAACTGTTTTTGCTCGAGCACTAACCCAACGAGCGCATTCACTTATTCCCCCCATAGAAGTCAATGGAGAAAATAAAGTGGGAAAAACCAAACACCCCACTCTCACGAAAACTCGATCTCATATCGACCCAATATATTAATATTTCACTTTCCAATGTTATTCAAATAACAGAATATGTTTTATTTGTTGATAAATAAATATTTCTGCATATATCTGATGGTATTTTGGCACAATGTAAATCTATCTTTAGACATGTATATGTATGTATCTCAGTGTTAAAGCCCTTTGCCTGCTTTTTTTTTCCTAATACCTAAAATCTCATATCTTTGAGCCCTTATAACTTTTGTGTGCAATATTTATTTTTCTTATCTAATTTTTATTAGATGGTGTTATTATGAGTGTAAGTGTACTTTGTAATGTATTTTTCATGTGTTTTGTGCAACATTTTAGTTTCGCAAAACAATTAACCAGTACTCTAAAGTCGCAGTAATCATTCTAGCGTAAATCGTGATTGCGTTCAAGCGATTGCGTTTACTTTCCACTCATAAAATGAGCGATACGCCAGATGAACACAAAAAAACACAATAAACCTCTTATCACTTGAGCGCAAAAATTTGCGCTTAACTTGTAATCTGGCCCATATATACAGTATATATATATATATATATAGAAATAATGTATATCATTCCTGGAAAGACTGCACTATTGGATTTTAAAGCAAACTAGTTTTCTCCAACATTGGTGTGTCCGGTCCACGGCGTCATCCTTACTTGTGGGATATTCTCTTCCCCAACAGGAAATGGCAAAGAGTCCCAGCAAAGCTGGTCACATGATCCCTCCTAGGCTCCGCCCACCCCAGTCATTCTCTTTGCCGTTGCACAGGCAACATCTCCACGGAGATGGTTAAGAGTTTTTTGGTGTTTAAATGTAGTTTTATTCTTCTATCAAGTGTTTGTTATTTTAAAATAGTGCTGGTATGTACTATTTACTCTGAAACAGAAAAGGATGAAGATTTCTGTTTGTAAGAGGAAGATGATTTTAGCAGACAGTAACTAAAATCGATTGCTGTTTCCACACAGGACTGTTGAGATGAAGTAACTTCAGTTGGGGGAAACAGTTAGCAGACTTTTCTGCTTAAGGTATGACTAGCCATATTTCTAACAAGACCAAGTAATGCTGGAAGGCTGTCATTTCCCCTCATGGGGACCGGTAAGCCATTTTCTTAGTTAAACATAAAAGAATAAAGGGCTTCAAAAAGGGCTTATAAACTGGTAGACATTTTTCTGGGCTAAAACGATTGCTTTACTAGGCATATTATGCAGATTCTAACTAATAATTGGTATTATAATCTTGGGGAACGTTTAAAAAAAACGGCAGGCACTGTGTTGGACACCTTTTTCAGATGGGGGCTTTTCTAGTTGTAGACAGAGCCTCATTTTCGCGCCATTAATGCGCAGTTGTTTTTGGAGAGCAAGGCATGCAGATGCATGTGTCAGGAGCTAAGAATCACTGAAAAAGCTTTTAGAAGGTGTCATTTGGTATCGTATTCCCCTCTGGGCTTGGTTGGGTCTCAGCAAAGCATATAGCTGGGACTGTATAGGGGTTAAATGTAAAAACGGCTCCGGTTCCGTTAATTTAAGGGTTAAAGCTCTGAAATTTGGTGTGCAATACTTTTAATGCTTTAAGACACTGTGGTGAAATTTTGGTGAATTTTGAACAATTTCTTCATACTTTTTCACATATTCAGTAATAAAGTGTTTTCAGTTTGAAATTTAAAGTGACAGTAACGGTTTTATTTTAAAACGTTTTTTGTGCTTTGTTGACAAGTTTAAGCCTGTTTAACATGTCTGTACCATCAGTTAAGCTATGTTCTATATGTATGAAAGCCAATGTGTCTCCCCATTTAAATTTATGTGATAATTGTGCCATAGTTTCCAAACAAAGTAAGGACAGTAATGCCACAGATAATGATATTGCCCAAGATGATTCCTCAAATGAGGGGAGTAAACATGATACTACATCATCCCCTACTGTGTCTACACCAGTTATGCCCACACAGGAGGCCCCTAGTACATCTAGTGCGCCAATACTTATTACCATGCAACAATTAACGGTTGTAATGGATAACTCCATAGCGAATCTTTTATCCAAAATGCCTACTTATCAGAGAAAGCGCGATTGCTCTGTTTTAAACACTGAAGAGCAAGAGGACGCTGATGATAACTGTTCTGACATACCCTCACACCAATCTCAAGGGGCCATGAGGGAGGTTTTGTCTGATGGAGAAATTTCAGATTCAGGAAAAATTTCTCATCAAGCTGAACCTGATGTTGTGACATTTAAATTTAAATTAGAACATCTCCGCGCACTGCTTAAGGAGGTGTTATCTACTCTGGATGATTGTGACAATTTGGTCATTCCAGAGAAATTATGTAAGATGGACAAGTTCCTAGAGGTTCCGGTGCCCCCCGACGCTTTTCCTATACCCAAGCGGGTGGCGGACATAGTAAATAAAGAGTGGGAAAGGCCCGGCATACCTTTTGTTCCCCCCCCCTATATTTAAGAAATTATTTCCTATAGTCGACCCCAGAAAGGACTTATGGCAGACAGTCCCCAAGGTCGAGGGGGCGGTTTCTACTCTAAACAAACGCACTACTATTCCTATCGAAGATAGTTGTGCTTTCAAAGATCCTATGGATAAGAAATTAGAGGGTTTGCTTAAAAAGATTTTTGTACAGCAAGGTTACCTTCTACAACCAATTTCATGCATTGTTCCTGTCACTACGGCAGCGTGTTTCTGGTTCGAGGAACTAGAAAAATCGCTCAGTAAAGAATCTTCGTATGAGGAGGTTATGGACAGAGTTCAAGCACTTAAATTGGCTAACTCTTTTGTTTTAGATGCCGCTTTGCAATTAGCTAGATTAGCGGCGAAAAATTCAGGGTTTGCTATCGTGGCGCGCAGAGCGCTTTGGCTAAAGTCTTGGTCAGCGGATGTGTCTTCCAAGACAAAATTGCTTAACATTCCTTTCAAAGGTAAAACATTATTTGGACCTGATTTGAAAGAGATTATTTCAGACATCACTGGGGGAAAGGGCCACGCCCTCCCACAAGATAGGTCTTTTAAGGCTAAAAATAAGCCTAATTTTCGTCCCTTTCGCAGAAACGGACCAATCTCTAATTCTGTATCCTCTAAGCAAGAGGGTATTACTTCACAACCCAAACCAGCCTGGAAACCAATGCAAGGCTGGAACAAGGGTAAGCAGGCCAAGAAGTCTACCACTGCTACCAAAACAGCATGAAGGGATAGCCCCCGATCCGGGACTGGATGTAGTGGGGGGCAGACTTTCTCAGGGTACCATCGTTCAAAATGGAAACTATTCGAACGATCCTACCTACTATCCAGGAAAATCAATTTATGACTACCGTGGATTTAAAGGATGCGTACCTACATATTCCTATCCACAAGGAACATCATCAGTTCCTAAGGTTCGCTTTTCTGGACAAGCATTACCAGTTTGTGGCACTTCCATTTGGATTAGCCACTGCTCCAAGGATTTTCACAAAGGTACTAGGGTCCCTTCTAGCGGTTCTAAGACCAAGGGGCATTGCAGTAGTACCTTACTTGGACGACATCCTGATTCAAGCGTCGTCCCTGTCAAAAGCAAAGGCTCATACGGACATCGTCCTAGCCTTTCTCAGATCTCACGGATGGAAGGTGAACAGAGAAAAAAGTTATCTGTCCCCGTCAACAAGAGTTCCCTTCTTGGGAACAATAATAGATTCCTTAGAAATGAGGATTTTTCTGACAGAGGTCAGAAAATCAAAACTTCTAAGCTCTTGTCAAGTACTTCATTCTGTTCATCGTCCTTCCATAGCGCAGTGCATGGAAGTAATAGGATTGATGGTTGCAACAATGGACATAGTTCCTTTTGCACGAATTCATCTAAGACCATTACAACTGTGCATGCTCAGACAGTGGAATGGGGATTATACAGACTTGTCTCCGACGATTCAAGTAGATCAAAAGACCAGAGATTCACTCCGTTGGTGGCTGACCCTGGACAATCTGTCACAGGGAATGAGCTTCCGCAGACCAGAGTGGGTCATTGTCACGACCGACGCCAGCCTAGTGGGCTGGGGCGCGGTCTGGGAATCCCTGAAAGCTCAGGGTCTATGGTCTCGGGTAGAGTCTCTTCTCCCGATAAACATTCTGGAACTGAGAGCGATATTCAATGCTCTCAGAGCTTGGCCTCTACTAGCAAAGGCCAAATTCATAAGGTTTCAGTCAGACAACATGACGACCGTTGCATATATCAATCATCAGGGGGGAACAAGGAGTTCCCTGGCGATGAAAGAAGTGACCAAGATAATTCAATGGGCGGAGGATCACTCCTGCCACTTGTCTGCGATCCACATCCCAGGAGTGGAAAATTGGGAAGCGGATTTTCTGAGTCGTCAGACATTCCATCCGGGGGAGTGGGAACTCCATCCGGAAATCTTTGCCCAAATAACTCAATTATGGGGCATTCCAGACATGGATCTGATGGCGTCTCATCAGAACTTCAAGGTTCCTTGCTACGGGTCCAGATCCAGGGATCCCAAGGCGACTCTAGTAGATGCACTAGTAGCACCTTGGACCTTCAACCTAGCTTATGTATTCCCACCGTTTCCTCTCATCCCCAGGCTGGTAGCCAGGATCAATCAGGAGAGGGCCTCGGTGATCTTGATAGCTCCTGCGTGGCCACGCAGGACTTGGTATGCAGACCTGGTGAATATGTCATCGGCTCCACCATGGAAGCTACCTTTGAGACAGGACCTTCTTGTTCAGGGTCCATTCGAACATCCGAATCTGGTTTCCCTCCAACTGACGGCTTGGAGATTGAACGCTTGATTCTATCAAAGCGTGGGTTTTCAGATTCTGTAATAGATACTCTGATTCAGGCTAGAAAGCCTGTAACTAGAAAAATTTACCATAAAATATGGAAAAAATATATCTGTTGGTGTGAATCTAAAGGATTCCAATGGAACAAGATAAAAATTCCTAAGATTCTATCCTTTCTACAAGAAGGTTTGGAGAAAGGATTATCTGCAAGTTCTCTGAAGGGACAGATCTCTGCTTTATCTGTTTTACTTCACAAAAGACTGGCAGCTGTGCCAGATGTTCAAGCATTTGTTCAGGCTCTGGTTAGGATCAAGCCTGTTTACAGACCTTTGACTCCTCCCTGGAGTCTAAATCTAGTTCTTTCAGTTCTTCAAGGTGTTCCGTTTGAACCTTTACATTCCGTAGATATTAAGTTACTATCTTGGAAAGTTTTGTTTTTGGTTGCAATCTCTTCTGCTAGAAGAGTTTCAGAGTTATCTGCTCTGCAGTGTTCTCCTCCTTATCTGGTGTTCCATGCAGATAAGGTGGTTTTGCGTACTAAGCCTGGTTTTCCTCCTAAAGTTGTTTCTAACAAAAATATTAACCAGGAGATAGTTGTACCTTCTTTGTGTCCGAATCCAGTTTCAAAGAAGGAGTGTTTGTTACACAATTTGGACGTTGTCCGTGCTCTAAAATTCTATTTAGAGGCTACTAAAGATTTCAGACAAACATCATCCTTGTTTGTTGTTTATTCTGGTAAAAGGAGAGATCAAAAAGCGACTTCCACCTCTCTTTCCTTTTGGCTTAAAAGCATTATCCGTTTGGCTTATGAGACTGCCGGACGGCAGCCTCCTGAAAGGATCACAGCTCACTCCACTAGGGCTGTGGCTTCCACATGAGCCTTCAAGAACGAGGCTTCTGTTGACCAGATATGTAAGGCAGCGACTTGGTCTTCACTGCACACTTTTGCCAAATTTTACAAATTTGATACTTTTGCTTCTTCGGAGGCTATTTTTGGGAGAAAGGTTTTGCAAGCTGTGGTGCCTTCCGTTTAGGTGACCTGATTTGCTTCCTCCCTTCATCCGTGTCCTAAAGCTTTGGTATTGGTTCCCACAAGTAAGGATGACGCCGTGGACCGGACACACCAATGTTGGAGAAAACAGAATTCATGCTTACCTGATAAATTACTTTCTCCAACGGTGTGTCCGGTCCACGGCCCGCCCTGGTTTTTTTAATCAGGTCTGATGAATTATTTTCTCTAACTACAGTCACCACGGTATCATATGATTTCTCCTATATATATTTCCTCCTGTCCGTCGGTCGAATGACTGGGGTGGGCGGAGCCTAGGAGGGATCATGTGACCAGCTTTGCTGGGACTCTTTGCCATTTCCTGTTGGGGAAGAGAATATCCCACAAGTAAGGATGACGCCGTGGACCGGACACACCGTTGGAGAAAGTAATTTATCAGGTAAGCATAAATTCTGTTTTACTGTGTGGCATTTTGGGGCATTCACCAGGTAAAATCCCTGAAACATATATATACTGTCCATATATGTATATGTGCACATACATATTTACACTTAGAAACACATAAATATACACACATATATATATATACATATATATATATACCTACACACACCCACACACATATATATATATATATATATATATATATATATATATATATATATATATACACACATATATATATATACAGTATATATATATATATATATATACACACGTATATACACATACACACAATAGCCCTTTCCAGTCAAATGTCTTGCCATATGCCATTTCCCTTTTTAATATTTAGATGATTTTTTGTTTTTATCTGAAAGTTTATATATGAGTGTATTAATTTATTTTATTATGTTTTGAATGTGTTTTGATATTTTTTAACCCTTACAGTTTACGCTAGGTCTCCAGTCGTGCTAGAGTAGCTATTTTTTTTCAATTTATATTATGCGAGTTAGCACATTTGCAATATTGCTTATTGTGCCCCAAAATGTTTAGTTATGCCAGTAAAACAACTTTGCAATATACTTTCATTTTTATTTTCCACCCTTTTTCATGTAATTTAGTTCTGAAAATTGTGGATTTTCTAAATCTCAGAGATGGAAATGCACACTGCAGACTTCTTAAGAACTACATACCTTATCCTAATTGTCTTCAGCAAATAAAAACTGCAAAAGAATAGACTTCATGCTTACATAATGACCATGGCTAGTCTTCTTGTCTGTAGACTCAAGCACAGATTGGCTCCTACAAATAAGGTCAGTGTTGGGAGGAGTTTGTCTGTTGAAAAACAATGGCAGCAAACAAGATGTTAATTTTCTTAGACTGGCATGTTATTCTATAGCAAGACAGCAGAAATGTCTTGTAATTACACAAGTCTAGATTATAAGTGACGTGCTAACTTGAGTTAGCACACAATGGAAATAGCGCTTGTGTTACAAGTTGAAAGAAAATGGTTGAAAATCTGCTGATAAATTAATGATAAAATTAGCAAACCCAATAAATCTTTGCACAGATATCACATAAGTGGGAACTGGCCAGTCAGTATTTGCTTGAACCTTTTTAGGGTCCATCTCATGCCCGGGAGATACTGTAATATAAAACCCCGAAAATCCTTAGAAGTAACATCAAAAAGTAATCTCTCAACTTTGGCATAAAGCTTATATTTATGCAAATTGAGGGTAGGGGGTCCTAGAGTGGAGGGGGGGAATAGAGGGTAGGGGAGATAATCTTGGTGGAGTAAATGAGGGGGGACAGCAACACTACAGAAACACTTTTTTTTATTAAATAAGAAAGAACAATTATAGAAAACTGGGTACAGGTAAACAGCTGCCAGTACCTAAGATGGCGGAAAGTAGTTAGAGGGGGAGGGTTAGAGAGCTTTATGGGAGGGATCAGGGAGGTGGGAAGGTAAGGGGGTAAGAAAATAATAATAATATTTTTTTAAAAAAAGTCTAAAACTTCATACTGGCAGACAGTCTGCGAGTACCTAAGATGGGGGTGACCAGTGGGGGGTGAGGAAAGAAAGAGAGCTGTTTAAAAGGGATCAGGTAGAGGTCAGGGGGTGGGAAGCATCAGGTGGGAGGGCAATCTCTACACTAAAGATAAAATTAACCTTACAAGCTACCTGATTAACCCCTTCACTGATGGGAATAATAAAATTGTGGTGCGCAGCCGCAATTAGAGGCCTTCTAAATACCCAAAAGCAATGACAAAGCTATATATTTCTGCTATTTCTGAACAAAGGGGACCCCAGAGAAGCTTTTACAACCATTTGTGCCATAAATGCACAGTGAGAATTCTAAAGTTTGTGAAAAAGTTAACAATTTGTTTTATTTGATGGCATTTGGCGGTGAAATGATGGCATGAAATATACCAAAATGGGCCTAGATCAATACTTTGGGTTGTCTACTAAAAAAAATATATATAGTTTTGAAAGGTAAATTAAAAAAAAACAAACAAGGCTCTATTACTGTTTAAATGGAATGATGGCAAAAATGTTCTGGTCTTTTGAGGAAGTTTTAGTCTGAAATGACCGGTCCTTTAGAGGTTAATGAAATGAGAAGATATAAAAAAATAATCAAGATATACAGTATAACCAAGAAAGTGTAATTAGATTGACTAAAACATCAACACAATAAGCACACTAATAATGCTCCCTGTGCAATCAATTAAAAGTATAGGGTGAGCTAAAAATACTTTGGCTGTCTTAAAGGAACACTAAACCCAAAAATGTTCTTTCATGATTCAGTAAGAGAATAAAATTTTAAACAACATTCAAATTTACTTCTATTATCTAATTTGTTTTATTTTTTAGATATCCTTTGTTGAAGAAATAGCAATGCATATTCGTGAGCCAATCACACAAGGCATCTATATGCACGCACCAATCAGCAGCTACAGAACTAGATATGCTTTTCAGCAAAGAATATCAAGAGAATGAAAAAAATAGATAATAGAAGTACATTAGAATGTTGTTGAAAATTGCACACTCTTTCTAAATCATGAAAGAAAAAATTGGGGTTTCATGTCCCTTTAAGAAGCTCTGGTTAAAATTTGTAACCATGCACTTGTAATAGCATATTATGCATTTTTCTTAGCATGAGTCCAAGGTCAAGATAATGCACCCTTAGCTATCGATTGTGCTCCAATCGTAATCTAGTCCTATCATTTTTGCGTGTGTAATTCAAAGAAAAAGCACTGAAAATGATGTTCCATTCAGTAACTGCAAAAGTCTGAAAACAGCTTCAGCAAAGAGGTATAAAGTGACTCAGCAGTGAAGAGGTTAAGAAAAAGTTTATAAATATAATAACCAACTATCACAGTTAAGATAATATTTTCTCATTTTCTTTTATAATTTCCACTGTGACTTAAATATGTTCTCAGGCTTATTCTGCTATTTTGCGTTAAACACAAAAAGGATGTTTCCTGTAATCTTCCAATCATCCCAAATTGTTTTACTTTCATGTTTTGGCTGTTGAATCAACATAACAGACATTCTCTTAGATTTAAAACATTTGGTTCATCTATACAAGGAACATCCAACTAAATTTTCTCTGATCAAACTTGACTTTTCTCACATTTTCTTCTTCTAAAATATACTTAAGTGCTGTTGGTTTAATTTAAAAAAATGGGGGGGGGGGGGAATATATAGAGAGCCTTACATCATTTTTTAAATGCTACAGATAAATTCAATAAAGTCTTTTATATATTAGTATAGAGGTTTTTGAAGATGAGACTTTTTATTGTTAGTTTTGTTGGTCTAGATAATCTAATATTTGCTGGAGCAGAAATGAAAATCATGGTGACACTCACAGGATCTGTCCTTATGGAATTATTTTAAAAAAGGGCTGCCCTTGATATTTGCAAAATGTCTCACATAGAAAGTGATGGAAAGGGAAACTTTGCTGGGAAGAGCAAAGTTAGCAGGGAACAGGGTGTGCAATTTAAAAATGTAATACTGCAGCCAATACATATCAGATTACAATAGTCCCCCCATATCGAAGGGTTATACATTTCAAGACCTACAGCGGATACCCAAAACCATGGATAATAGTGAACCCTATATACTGTACATTTTGGTCTTTGAATAACTGCCAGCATCACTACTTTTGTGCTTTGGGACATTATTAAGCAAAATTAAGGGTTATTTTAACAATAACACTGGGATAATGTGGCAACAAATGTTGACATCGAGAATGCTATAGGCTAACTGGATACCAGTAGCGCTGGCCAGCATGGGTACAGAGGACAGAGAGACATGAGTTATATACTTTCTGTTTAATATTTTCTGGCAGTAGTAAACCGCAGAAACCGAATCAGCAGATACGGGGGTTCTACTGTACTTTGTTTTCAGTGCATAGTATCTTAAAATCACCTTTATTTTCATATACATGTGTTTTTATTTTAGGGTAATAATATATTTGGCATATTTTGACACAATCTTCCCACCTATCAGTGTGTGAGATCTGCAGGATTAAAATGTTAGACCTCGCAGAGAACTTCAAGCTACTCCCATAGAATGCCCCTGTGCAGCCCACTAGCGGAAGTGGAGAAACTACTTTTACAATAAGGAAAACAATATGCTTTGAATTTTGTATTCTAAGTACAAAAACTTTGGGGCCAATTTACTGAGCAGTCAATCTGCTTATTCTGCGTGAGCCTTCAGTGTCGCCGCAATCAGGAGTTAAGCAGCGGTCGTAAGAGGCGGCAGACAGCAATCATCCTGATCAGATACAATCGGGATGATTGACACCCCCTGCTAGCGGCCGATTGGCCGCATATCTGCAGGGGGCGGCATTGCACAGACATTTTACTAGAGATGATTCTGCAATGTTAAATGACAACAGCGTATGCTGTCGGCATTTAGCGATGTCGGGCGGACATTTAATAAATCGGCCCAAAGTGTTTTTTGCATTTGCATTATGTGCCTTAAATATTTTTTTGCTGTGTAATTTCAATACAAATTTTACTTTTTCCATAAAATTATTTTTTTTCTGTAGAACTATTTTGTTACTAATTTAAATTTGATTAAACAATGCAAGTTTTTACTGCATGTTTTTATTTCAATATTTAATTTATTGTTATTTTCATTTATGTATTGATTTTCGTGAGCACTACTGTAATATATGCATCTCCTTCACATACTTAAAGGGACATTACAGCCAAAATTTGAATCCACATGGATGTATTTCAGATTTGAATAAAAGCATTTTTGTTATTAACATATATTAGCAAATTACTTCTAATAAAAGCTATAGCTGTTTCAAAAGTGTATAAGTATGCACCATACACCAGTATGTTAAACACAGCCCGTGCCCAGAGAGCCTAAAGTGCATGTACCATCTGGTAATGACTCTGTTTTTTAATTGCTGATATTATATAAGGCTCACTGGTGCTCTAAGCAGCTTCAGTATTTAAAATGCTGGTGCACTGAGAATATCTAGCTATGCTTCATGTGCACATGCAAGCTCAATCCTATTGCGAGCTCAATCTTATTGGCTGATTGGATCAGCCAATAGGATTTTTTCTACCTTAATACCGATTGGCTGATAGAATTCTATCAGCCAATCGGAATCTAAGGGACACCATCTTGGATGACGTCACTTAAAGGAACCGTCATTCAGTAAGAAGACTTTGTTTGAAGAGGATGCTCCGCGTCGGATGTCTTGAAGATGGACCCGCTCCGCGTCGGATGGATGAAGATAGAAGATGCCGTCTGGATGAAGACTTCTGCCCGTCTGGAGGACCACTTCGCCCGGCTTGGATGAAGACTTCTCCCGGCTTCGTTGAGGACTTCGGCCTGGTTAGATGAAGACTTCTGCCGCTTCCTTGAGGATGGATGTCCGGTCTTCAGAACAGTAAGTCGATCTTCAGGGGGTTAGTGTTAGGTTTTTTAAGGGTGTATTGGGTGGGTTTTATTTTTTAGATTAGGGTTTGGGCCGCATAAGAGCTAACTGCCCTTTTAAGAACAATGCCCATCCAAATGCCCTTTTCAGGGCAATGGGGAGCTTAGGTTTTTTTTGATAGTATTTGATTTGGGGGGTTGGTTGTGTGGGTGGTGGGTTTTACTGTTGGGGGGGGGGTTGTTTGTATTTTTTTTTACAGGTAAAAGAGCTGATTACTTTGAGGCAATGCCCCGCAAAAGGCCCTTTTAAGGGCTATTGGTAGTTTAGTTTAGGCTAGGGTTTTTTTTATTTTGGTGGGCTATTTAATTTTATAGGGCTATTAGGTTAGGTGTAACTAGTTTAAATATCTTGTAATTTGTTTATTATTTTCTGTAATTTAGTGTTTGTTTTTGTACTTTAGCTAATTTAATTTAATTTATTTAATTGTTGTTAATGTAGTTAATTTATTTAATTATAGTGGAGTGTTTTATTTTACAGGTACTTTTGTATTTATTTTAGCTAGGTAGTTAGTAAATAGTTAATAACTATTTAATAACTATTCTACCTAGTTAAAATAAATACAAACTTGCCTGTAAAATAAAAATAAAACCTAAGATAGATACAATGTAACTATTGGTTATATTGTAGCTAGCTTAGGTTTTATTTTACAGGTAAGTATTTAGTTTTAAATAGGAATAATTTAGGTAATAATATTAATTTTTATTTAGATTTATTGTAATTATATTTTAGGTTAGGGGGTGTTAGGGTTAGACTTAGGTTTAGGGGTTAATACATTTAGTATAGTGGCGGCGACGTTGGGGGTGGCAGATTAGGGGTTAATAAATGTAGGTAGGTGGCGGCGATGTTAGGGACGGCAGATTAGGGGTTAATAATATTTAACTAATGTTTGCGAGGCGGGTGTGTGGCGGTTTAGGGGTTAATATGTTTATTATAGTGACGGCGACGTTGGGGGGGGCAGATTAGGGGTTAATAAGGGTAGGTAGGTGGCGGAGACATTGGAGGCGGAATATTAGGGGTTAGTTAATATAATGTAGATGTTGGCGATGTTGGGGGCAGCAGATTAGGGGTTCATAAGTATAATATAGGTGGCGGCGGTGTCTGGATCGGCAGATTAGGGGTTAATAAGTATAAAATTAGGGGTGTTTAGACTCGGGGTTCAAGTTAGGGTATTAGGTGTAAACATAAAATGTGTTTCCCCATAGGAATCAATGGGGCTGCATTACTGAGTTTTACGCTGCTTTTTTGCAGGTATTAGACTTTTTCTAAGCCGGCTCTCCTCGTTGATTCCTATGGGGAAATCGCGCACAAGCACGTACGACCATCTCACCGCTGAATTAAGCAGCGCTGGTATTGGAGTGCGGTAAGGAGCACAATTTTGCTCAACGCTCACTTCTTGTCTTTTAACGCCAGGTTTGTAAAAACCCGTAATACCAGTGCTGCAGGTAAGTGAGTGGTGAGAGAAAACTGCTCGTTAGCACCGCACAGCTCATAATGAAAAACTCGTAATCTGGCCGAAAGCTTGCTATAAAAAGCTAGCCACTTTGTGGGGCCTATTTATGAAAGGCATGTTGGACATGATCCGACATTGCGGATCATGTCTGGCAGACCTCGCTGAATGAAGAGAGCAATACGCATTTATAATTGCACCAACACCTCTTGTGAACTGCTGGTGCAATGCCACCCCCAGCAGATTTGCGGCCAATCAGCCGCTAGCAGGGGGTGTCAATAAACATATTTGATCAGGTTGAATTGCGACGATCTCTGTCCACCTCCTCAGAGCAGGCGGACAGGTTATGGAGCAGTGGTCTTTGGCTCGCCAGAAACACGGGCCCTCAAGCTCCATTTGGAGCTTGATAAATGGGCCCCATTGTCTCTATATTTTAGAGGTATTCTGCGATTATTCAAATGATATAAAGCCTCTTGAAGTTTTTGGGGTGTACACCCCTCAAGTTCAAAAATATAAAAATAAATTAATTTCCGAAAGCAACTCATAATGTTTTCCTAGGCAAAACTTTCAATTCAGTCATGCTAAATCTTTTTTTAAAACATTAAAATTATAATAGGGCAAAAAAATGTTTACAGGGAATTGTTTTTAGTTCAGCTCCTTCCAACCACAGCCTAACCATTTGCCAAAGTAAACTCCCAAAGGTCTGGTCACCTTTCAAAAGATGCATAAAATGAAATGATAAAAAATATAAGAAACAAAAACATCTTTTTCTCCTGGATAAGTTAGTTATATTCCTTTTATGAATATTGAGGCGCTTTTCCCAGAAAAGCTGAAAAAAACGACTTTAGAGTTATGCCATGATGCAACCATATTTTCAGGAGGAAGAAAACAAAACTTAAATAAAAATTGGAAGCAAAAAGGTCTTGATAATGTGCACCATTTTTGAGAAAGACGTTTTCCATGACTCCCTTCTACTAACTTTATCAGCTCAAACCTTACGCTTCTTCTCCCAATTAACTTGAGCTGAAGCTGTAGCTTTAGCCAATACCAAGAACATTTAAGCTATCTTTTTCTTCATTCACACCAGGAGGTGGAAGGAAATTTAATTCTAAAGAACCTATCTAAAGCATTTTACATTTATTTATGTTCAAAAGAGATTTTGATGCTCTAGCAAAAATTGCAAAATGCTCAAAAATACATTTGAAAGAAATACAGTAACATCAACATAAGCAATATACTTTATACAAGCAGTTTGCCCCATTGCCTCTACATGTGCTATATTATGGTTATCTTGAATGCAATGCAAAAAATAGTCAGTTGAAAAAAAATATGTAATAATGGATTGAAAGTACACCCCTGATGTAGACCTGCTTTAATCTTTAAAGGTTTCCCAAGACATTGATTTACCAGTGGCACACCTGTAGCTTTGGAATACATTAGCTGCAACCAAGAAATACAATTCAAAGGGATAACATATTTCCCTAAAACAGAGAGAAGATAATTATGGTTAAATTTGTCAAATGCTTTTGCTTGGTCAAGACTTAGATCATATCCAATAAAATATCAGTTTTCTGCACTCTGAAAAATCTCTCTGGTACCAGCAAGAGTACTTGCAATATTCCTACCGCAAATACCACAATATTGTTGGGGACTAATTATCTTCTCCATTACTCTCCCAAGTCTTTTACATAAAATGGATAACAAAATTCTATAATCAACAGTAAGAAAAACTACGGGAGGCCAATTCCTAATATCAGTATATTCTCCTTTCTTATAAAGCTAAATCAAAAGTGACATACTGGGAAGAATAAAGGTCTCTCCAATCGAGAGCTTAATTATAAACTTTAGTAAGAATTGTACCTCACACATTACTTTTATTTTATAAAACTCTGCAGTTAATCCATCAGAACCTGGGGATGTACTGTTATATAAAGACGCAACAGCCAAGATTACTTCAGACTGGTCAATGGGGGCAGTAAGCAAAACCTGCTCATCTAGCACCAACTGAGGTACAGTGACTGCCTCAAGAAGTGTGTCAATGCAAGACTGACCTTGGTCAATTTTATCAAAAAGCCCCCATAATATTCAGTTGTAAACTTAGGTATTCTATTGTATCATTAAAACCGCCCCATTATCATGTAAATCAGAAATGACTCTTTTGTTCTCTCCTTTCTTTACAGCAGGATTAAAATTACCTACAAAACAACAATTCTGCTAATACTTTAAAGAACTTAAACAACAATATCCTAGTTCCCTCAGTTCGGGTTTGACGTTAGTAAATAACTGCTGGGAAACATTCTTATTTTCTTGCACATCTGAAAAAAGTTTCTGTAATTTATTCCCTTCATGATAAATAATGAATATATTTGGCACTACAAATTCTCTAATCATTCTTTTGAAAAAGGAACAAATTGAGGACTTAAGGTGTTCCCAGCAGTCTACCCAGCCATTATACAAACATACAGTTGTTTCTTGATCTACAGTCAAGTAATTTTAACCATATAAGTTCATTCTCCATTAATAAATGCAACAGGGTCTAAGGGTACATCACAAAATTAAACAATGGACTGCAGATAAATTCCATATATACTGCTGCAGCACTGACCAAGAATATAGGTATAATCTCTTTTATCAGGATACTGTGTGGCAAACACACCTTTTAGCCTGCCTGTTTACACATATGGGGCGCGATCCGATATACGGCGTACTTTTCGGCGCAATCGAGGGAACCCGCACCGCCAGTAGTTTCACCTCGCACATCGGGGTATTACATATACCCTGCCGGCAGTTGCTAAAGTGCCGTAAGTCGGATAAACTGGCGATGTCCAGAAATAAGCGTAAGTACAAATTTCTGGAGTCGCCAGTGACTTACGGCACTTTAGAAACTGCCTGCGCCTACAAAAACTTACTAAAGTATAAAATCTCCCGTAACTGTCTAACACGCCTCCCAAAAATAGCCCAACATGTATACCCCTCTATCCTTTATCCCCCCTCTCACTCCTAACAATAAATGTATTAACCCCTAAGCCACTGCACCCGGACCCCGCCGCCACCTATATTATATGTATTACCCCCTAATCTGACCCCCCTTCACCGCCGCCACCTACATTAAATATATTACCCCCTAATCTGACCCCCTTACACCGCCGCCACCTACATTATATGTATTAACCCCTAATCTGACCCCCCTACACCGCCGCCACCTATATTAAATATATTAACCTCTAATCTAATCCCCCTACACTGCCGCCACCTATATTAAATATATTAACCCCTAAACCTAAGTCTAACCCTAACACCCCCTAACTTAATTATTATTTAAATAAATCTAAATAATATTAATATGATTAACTAAATTATTCCTATTTAAAACGAAATACTTATCTATAAAATAAACCCTAAGATAGCTACAATATAATTAATAATTACATTGTAGCTATTTTAGGGTTTATATTTATTTTACAGGTAACTTTGTATTTATTTTAACTAGGTATAATAGCTATTAAATAGTTAATAACTATTTAATAGATACCTAGTTAAAATAATTACAAAATTACCTGTAAAATAAATCCTAACCTAAGTTACAAATACACCTAACACTACACTATCAATAAATTAATTAAATAAACTACAATTATCTAAACTAAAATACAATTAAATAAACTAAACTATATTACAAAAACAAACAAACACTAAGTTACAAAAAATATTACAAGAATTTTAAGCTAATTACACCTAATCTAAGCCCCCTAATAAAATAAAAAAGCCCCCCAAAATAATAAAATTTCCCTACCCTAAACTAAATTACAAATAGCACTTAAAAGGGCCTTTTGCGGGGCATTGCCCCAAAGTAATCAGCTCTTTTACCTGAAAAAAAAAGAACAATCCCCCCCCCACATTACAACCCACCCGATCCCCCCTTAAAAAACCTAAGTCTAATCCCAAGTGGTCCTTACCTGTCCTGAAGACCAGCGGAGAAGGTCCTGTTCCAGGCGGTGAAGTCTTCTTCCAAGCAGCGACCTCTTCTTCTTCCAGAAACCAGCCAGCCGGCGCGGAGCGGAGGAGTTGAAGACCGATGACCACGGAGCTGAAGACCGTCGACTCTGGAACTGAAGACTGGCAACGCTGGAACTGAAGACCGCGGAGCCATGGAGTGTGTAGGATCCTCTCCATACGATCTCCGCCGTACACTGAATAGGGATTCAAGGTACGCAATTAAAAATGGCGTCCCTTGAATTCCTATTGGCTGATTTGAGACTTCAAATTCAAATCAGCCAATCGGATGAGAGCTACTGTAATCCTATTGACTGATTTGAATAGCCAATAGAACTGACATTCTATTGGCTATTCAAATCAGCAGATTTTGTTTCTGAAAATTTTAAAAGTTATGTCTATTTCCACTCCCCCTGTACCATGTGACAACCATCAGCCAATCACAAATGCATACATGTACCATGTGGCAGCCACTTTGATTGTATCCAACAGAACTGGGCCATGTGGCGCTTCTGTCCTTTTATTTTTACTGCAAATAAAAAAAGATGAATCTTGATTAAGCCTATTGAGTGTGAAAGTCATAGAAAAATACTCCTGGAAAGAGGCAAACAACCTCTGATTAGATTGCACTTATTTGCACCTACTTTGCACAACTTTGCACTTTTTGCACTTCTGCATCACCTGGACTATTCCTGCTGACTAGCATTAAAACTCAAGAGTGAGTAGAAATAAAGACACTTTGGATTGTATACACCTGTGTAACTCCTAGGAGTGCAGACATGCACAGTGGAGACAGGCAATTAAACTTCACGGAGCCTTTAAAAATGTGTATAACACGCACCCACTTGAATCCTGACCGTATTGGAGGGATAATCGTAACTATCTAACACTTTAAACTGATGAACTGGACACAATGGCCATTCGTCGGGTAGGCGTCGTTGGAAGAGGATGGCTCCTTGGATGATGACTTTGGCCACTCCGGATGTCCTCTTCTCTTCCATCGGTGGCTGGCTGGCTGAAGACGACTCAAGGTAGGGAGATCTTTATGGGGTTAGTGTTAGGTTTTTTTAAGGGGGGGTTTGGGTGGGTTAGAGTAGGTGTATGTGGGTGGTGGGTTTTAATGTTGGGGGGCTTGTATTTTTTTTTACAGGCAAAAGAGCTGATTACTTTGGGGCATGCCCCGCAAAAGGCCCTGTTAAGGGCTGGTAATAGAGCTGTTAACTTTTGTAATTTAGAATAGGGTAGGGCATTTTTTATTTTGGGGGGCTTTGTTATTTTATTAGGGGGCTTAGATTTGGTGTAATTAGCTTAAAAATCTTGTAATATTTTTTTATTTTTTGTAACTTAGTTTTTTTATTTTTTTTACTTTAGTTAGTTTATTTAATTTTATTTAATTGTAGGGATTTGTAGTTAATTAATTTAATTTATTTAATGATAGTGTAGTGTTAGGTTTAATTGTAACTTAGGTTAGGATTTATTTTACAGGTAATTTTGTATTTCTTTTAGCTTGGTAGTTATTAAATAGTTAATAACTATTTAATAACTATTCTACCTAGTTAAAATAAATACAAAGTTACCTGTAAAATAAATATAAATCCTAAAATAGCTACAATGTAATTATTAATTACATTGTAGCTATATTAGGGTTTATTTTACAGGTAAGTATATAGTAGTTTTAATTAGGAATAATTTAGTTAATGATAGTGTAGTGTTAGGTGTAATTGTAACTTAGGTTAGTTTTTATTTTACAGGTAAATTTGTCTTTATTTTAACTAGGTAGCTATTAAATAGTTAATAACTATTTAATAGCTTTTGTACCTAGTTAAAATAAATTGAAATTTACCTGTAAAATAAAAATAAATCCTAAAATAGCTAAAATATAATTATTAGTTAGATTGTAGCTATATTAGGGTTTATTTTAAAGGTAAGTATTTAGTTTTAACTAGGAATAATTTAGTTAATAATAGTAATTTTATTTAGATTTATTTAATTAATATTTAAGTTAGGGGGTAGTTAGGGTTAGGGTTAGACTTAGGTTTAGGGGTTAATAATTTTATTATAGGTTGCGGCGGTATAGGGGGGCAGGATAGGGGTTAATTAATTTAATATAGGTGGAGATGGTGTAGGGGGGCAGATTAGGGGTTAATAAGTTTAATATAGGTGGTGGTGGGGTCCGGGAGCGGCGGTTTAGGGGTTAAACAATTTTTTTAGTTGCAGCGAGGTCCGGGATCCGCAGGGGTTAATAGGGGTTAATAAATTTATTATGGGTGGCGGCGGTATAGGGGGGGCAGGATAGGGGTTAATAGGTATAATGTAGGTGGCGGCGTGCTGTGGGAGCGGCGGTTTAGGGGTTAATACATTTATTATAGTTGCGGCGGGGTCTATGAGCGGAGGTTTAGGGCTTAATAACTTTATTTAGTTGCGGGGGGCTCTGGGGGCGCCGGTATAGGGGGTAGAACAGTATAGTATAGTGTAAGTGCTTAGTGACAGGGGTATTAATAAAGCTGTAGAAAAGCCGAAGAGCAGCGAGATCGATGTGTGATAACTATCACAGTCCGCTGCTCATCGCCCCGTACTTGGTGTGCGGCTTTTGGACAGCATTTTTGATAACTTTGGCGAGCGTATTCAGGTCCGGGGCGGCGATGTGAGGCGAGCTTAGGCGGGCGTATTGGGCCGGCGAATGCAAGCAAATTACGGAGCTTGATAACTAGAGGCCAATGTATCACAGTTACCGGCACATTCTGAGTTACATATACTACTCTGCTAAAAACGGTTATTGTGTCACTCACAAGGAGCTCATAAAAAGACTGCATAAATGCCCTACATCACAGTGAGTTTTCCTACAATAGACATCGATTGTACCTATATATTAAGATATTTCGTTTTTTTTATCCGTTTTTTTAACTAAGGGGTTAATCATCCATTTGCAAGTGGATGCAATGCTCTGCTAGCCTATTACATACACTGTAAAAATTTTGTTTGATTTACTGCATTTTTTCACTGTTTTTCAAATTCTGACAAAATTTGTTTCTCTTAAAGGCACAGTACCGTTTTTTATATTTGCTTGTTAACTTGATTTAAAGTGTTTTCCAAGCTTGCTAGTCTCATTGCTAGTCTGTATAAACATGTCTGACATAGAAGAAACTCCTTGTTCATTAAGTTTAAAAGTTCTCTTCCCCTCCTATTTTTAGAAAAATGTTTTCCAATAGACGCCACCACACGGGACTTATGGCAGACAGTCCCTCAGGTGGAGGGAGCAGTTTCTACTCTAGCAAAGCGTACTACTATCCCTGTCGAGGACAGTTATGCTTTTTTAGAGCCAATGGATAAAAAATTAGAAGGTTACCTTAAGAAAATATTTATTCAACAAGGTTTTATCCTACAGCCCATTGCATGCATTGCCCCTGTCACTGCTGCTGCGGCGTACTGGTTTGAGTCTCTGGAAGAGGCTTTACAGGTAGAGACTCCATTGGATGACATACTTGGCAAACTTAGAGCACTTAAGCTAGCCAATTATTTTATTTCTGATGCCATTGTTCATTTGAATAAACTAACGGCTAAGAATTCTGGTTTTGCTATACAGGTGCGCAGAGCGCTATGGCTTAAATCATGGTCAGCTGACGTGACTTTAAAATCTAAGCTACTTAACATTCCCTTCAAGGGGCAGACCCTATTCGGGCCTGGTTTGAAGGAGATTATTGCTGATATCACGGGAGGAAAAGGTTGTGCCCTTCCTCAGGACAGGTCCAAATCTAGGGCCAAACAGTCTAATTTTCGTGCCTTTCAAAACTTCAAGGCAGGTGCGGCATCAACTTCCTCTAATAATAAACAAGAGGGAACTTTTGCTCAATCCAAGACGGTCTGGAGACCAAACCAGACCTGGAAAAAAGGTAAGCAGGTCAAAAAGCCTGCTGCTGCCTCTAAGACAGCATGAAGGAACGACCCCCTATCCGGTAACGGATCTAGTAGGGGGCAGACTTTCACTCTTCGCCCAGGCGTGGGCAAGAGATGTTCAGGATCCCTGGGCATTGGGAATTATATCCCAGGGATATCTTCTGGACTTCAAAGCTTCCCCCCCAAAAGGGAGATTTCACCTTTCACAATTATCTGCAAACCAGATAAAGAGTGAGGCATTCTTACACTGTGTACGAGACCTCCTAGTTATGGGAGTGATCCATCCAGTTCCAAAGGAGGAACAGGAACACGGTTTTTACTCAAATCTGTTTGTGGTTCCCAAAAAAGAGGGAACCTTCAGACCGATTTTGGATCTAAAGATCTTAAACAAATTCCTCAAAGTTCCGTCGTTCAAGATGGAAACTATTCGTACCATCCTACCACTGATCCAGGAGGGTCAATATATGACTACAGTGGATCTAAAGGATGCTTATCTTCACATTCTGATACACAAAGATCATCATCGGTTTCTCAGGTTTGCCTTTCAAGACAGGCATTACCAGTTGTAGCTCTTCCCTTTGGATTAGCTACAGCCCCAAGAATCTTTACAAAGGTTCTAGGGTCGCTTTTGGCGGTCCTAAGGCCGAGGGGCATAGCAGTAGCCCCTTATTTAGACGACATCCTGATACAGGCGTCAAACTTCCAAATTGCCAAGTCTCATATGGACGTAGTACTGGCATTTATGAGGTCGTATGGGTGGAAAGTGAACGAGGAAAAGTGTTCTCTATCCCCACTCACAAGAGTTTCCTTTCTAGGGACTCTGATAGATTCTGTAGAAATGAAAATTTACCTTGACGGAGTCCAGGTTATCAAAGCTTCTAAATTCCTGTCGGGTTCTTCATTCCATTCCGCGCCCTTTGGTGGCTCAGTGTATGGAAGTAATCGGCTTAATGGTAGCGGCAATGGACATAGTGCCGTTTGCACGCTTACATCTCAGACCGCTGCAACTATGCAGGCTCAGTCAGTGGAGCGGGGATTACACAGATTTGGCCCCTCAACTGAATCTGGACCAAGAGACCATGGATCCTCTTCCCTGGTGGCTATCTCGGGTCCATCTGTCCAAAGGTATGACCTTCGCAGGCCAGATTGGACTATTGTAACAACAAATGCCAGCCTTCTAGGTTGGGGTGCAGTCTGGAACTCCCTGAAGGCTCAGGGATCGTGGACTCAGGAGGAGTCTCTCCTTCCAATAAATATTCTGGAACTAAGAGCGATATTCAAGGCTCTTCAGGTTTGGCCTCAGTTAGCAACTCTGAGGTACATCAGATTTCAGTCGGTCAACATCACGACTGTAGCTTACATCAACCATCGAGGGGGAAAAAGAAGTTCCCTAGAGATGTTAGAAGTTTCAAAAATAATTCACTGGGCAGAGATTCACTCTTGCCACCTATCAGCTATCCATATCCCAGGTGTAGAGCACTGGGAGGCGGATTTTCTAAGTCGTCAGACTTTTCATCCGGGAGAGTGGGAACTCCATCCGGAGGTATTTGCACAACTGATTCTCCATTGGGGCAAACCAGAACTGGATCTCATGGCGTCTCGCCAGAACGCCAAGCTTCCGTGTTACGAATCCAGGTCCAGGGATCCCAAGGCGACACTGATAGATACTCTAGCAGCACCCTGGTCTTTCAACCTGGCTTATGTGTTTCCACCGTTTCCTCTGCTCCCTCGACTGATTGCCAAGATCAAGCAGGAGAGAGCATCAGTGATTCTGATAGCACCTGCGTGGCCACGCAGGACCTGGTATGCAGATCTAGTGGACATGTCATCCTTTCCACCATGGTCTCTGCCTCTGAGACAGGACCTTCTACTTCAGGGTCCATTCAACCATCCAAATCTAATTTCTCTGAGGCTGACTGCCTGGAGATTGAATGCTTGATTTTATCAAAGCGTGGCTTCTCTGAGTCAGTTATTGATACCTTAATACAGGAACGAAAGCCTGTCACCAGGAAAATTTACCATAAGGTATGGCGTAGATATCTTTATTAGTGTGAATCCAAGGGTTACTCATGGAGTAAGGTCAGGATTCCTAGGATTTTATCTTTTCTCCAAGAAGGTTTGGAAAAAGGATTGTCAGCTAGTTTCATAAAGGGACAGATTTTTGCTCTGTCTATTCTTTTGCACTAGCGTCTGGCAGATGTTCCAGACGTTCAGGCATTTTGTCAGGCTTTAGTTTGAATCAAGCCTGTGTTTAAACCTGTTGCTCCACCATGGAGCTTAAACTTGGTTCTTAAGGTTCTTCAAGGAGTTCCGTTTGAACCTCTTCATTCCATAGATGTCAAACGTTTATCTTGGAAAGTTCTTTTTTTTTTTTTTGGTAGCTATTTCCTCGGCTTGTAGAGTCTCTGAGCTATCTGCCTTACAATGTGATTCTCCTTATCTGATTTTTCATACGGATAAGGTAGTCCTGCGTACCAAACCTGGGTTCTTACCTAAGGTGGTATCTAACAAGAATATCAATCAAGAGATTGTGGTTCCATCCTTGTGTTACACAATCTGGACGTGGTCTGTGCTTTAAAGTTTTACTTACAAGCTACTAAAGATTTTCGTCAAACATCTGCTTTGTTTGTTGTCTACTCTGGACAGAGGAGAGGTCAAAAGGCTTTGGCAACCTCTTTTTCTTTTTGGCTAAGAAGCTTAATCCGCTTAGCCTATGAGACTGCTGGACAGCAGCCTCCTAAAAGGATTACAGCTCATTCCACTAGAGCTGTGGCTTCCACTTGGGCCTTTAAAAATGAGGCTTCTGTTGAACAGATTTGCAAGGTGGCGACTTGGTCTTCGCTTCATACTTTTTCAAAATTTTACAAATTTGATACTTTTGCTTCTTCGGAGGCTATATTTGGGAGAAAGGTTTTACAGGCAGTGGTTCCTTCCATTTAAGTTCCTGCCTTGTCCCTCCCTTCATCCGTGTACTTTAGCTTTGGTATTGGTATCCCACAAGTAATGGATGATCCGTGGATTGGATACACCTTACAAGAGAAAACACAATTTATGCTTACCTGATAAATTTATTTATCTTGTGGTGTATCCAGTCCACGGCCCGCCCTGTCATTTTAAGGCAGGTAATTTTTAAATTTAAACTACAGTAACCACTACACCCTATGGTTCCTCCTTTCTCGGCTTGTTTTCGGTCGAATGACTGGCTATGACAGTTAGGGGAGGAGCTATATTACAGCTCTGCTGTGGGTGTCCTCTTGCAACTTCCTGTTGGGAATGAGAATATCCCACAAGTAATGGATGATCCGTGGACTGGATACACCACAAGAGAAATAAATTTATCAGGTAAGCATAAATTGTGTTATCTTCCCTAGACCATTAATAGAACACTACCTTAGCTTTCTTAGCGCCCATTCAAATCTTCTCTTCTGACACATACTATTTCATCACACTTGGGAGACTATCTTACAACTATTGATTATATGCAGAACCTGATGACAAGATACATTATAACATTTAAACAATATTGCACAAGTCAGTATTAAAAGACCAAAAGATGGACCCATAGCCAGTCTTTCCTACAAGAAAGAACATCCTTAATACTAGTAAATCTAGTCTCTTGCAGAAAAAGTATATCCTTGGGCTTGTCTCTAAAATATAGAAAAGCTTCTTTATGAGTCTGTTCAGATTTAATACTATTTACATTAACTGTTGCCACCCTTAACTGTGGAAGTGATTGTGTGCTTGCAGATTTCAAATAGATAATTGTCATATAGATTTCTTCTTTGCTTTAGATTTCTTACACCTTGTAATAGATGAACATCTTTTATTTGAAGGATGTGCTAACTCCAAATCAGATGGGGTTGGCTGGCCTGTTTACATTCTGCTGTAAAAACAGCTCTGAATCCTATATAAAGGTCCTTCTCCTGATTTCCACCCAACCGGAATCCTCCTGTGAAGACATTGGTGTAACCAAAAGAGATTCTTCAGAATTATCCAATTCCAACAAATGCATCCAAAGTTATTGTATAAATAAAAAGAGAGAAGCGGGGGGCGTGTCCAAGCTGCGGCCATAATCAGAAGCATAATGGAGAAGCTCCTCAAGATTTTCTAATATCCTACGGACTATCTCCTCACTAATCAGCTATCCTAATGTACAACTTATGAAAACTAAGGAGGAGACGGTATGGAGCAGAAAGATATCCTCATTATTATGATTGTATCAACAGGAGCCATATAGGACCGGCTGAAAGCGAAGGCCGCAACATCGTTACACATTCATTTATCCCCCCCTCGGTTCCTAAAGTAATCGAGTAGAGCAGTATTAACCTGCTACCATTCTCAGCATTCAATCTTTAATGGCTACTATCAGTGATCAAATATAAGTAAGGAGACTAAGTTGAACTGCTTACATTTATCATGACGACTGTCCTTGGAGAATTGATTGCCGCGCTCATTAACCAGGTAGATTACCACACCGCTCTACTTACCTCAGAGATCAGATGTGCATACCTAACTGCCCCTTTGGGGGGAGCCTATACTTCTTTCACAGATTTGGTGGGGGAAGTGCGATATTAAGGAAGGTATGAGAGGGGATCATATATGCTCACAAGGGTCAAGTAAGACTGTTGCAGATCCGTCCATATCACTGCCGACACAGGCCCTATGTACTACCAAGGTGGAAAATGGAGCTAATTTAGAAGTACATCTGGATCCGGTGGTAGATTTCCACTTACCAGTCGAGCCTCACAAAACGCAAGTTTACCTTTGTGGGGAGAACCCGTCGGGTCCTCTCTCACATGGGCTCCCAAAGCGGCCGGTGAGATTGAAGCAGCATAGTGGTCGCTCCCTAGCAGTGATGTGGCGAGTCGTTTACCGCTGTTGGTGGTTTAGACTTTCACTGTTTGCTGGGGGTCAGGTATGGGATCCTGGTGGAGATTCCCCTTGTGTCATCAAAGCGAGCCTGGACCCTGGAGGTTAATAGAACGGCTGACTGGAAGCAATGCAGGCTTAACACTTGGACATGAACATATTAAAATATCTAAGCATTTTATATTTGGACGTGGTGTCTTCTGTCTAAAATTTGCAGGGTCGATATGAAGATAGTCAGGGCTATGTTCTAATCGTTGGTATAGCAGAGTTATGGTACTTGAAAAGTTAGGGACAGGCCTTGATCAGGCTTCCTGAGATGAGCTTATTAACTGCAAACCATGTCTACTGTATAGCTTTTGTTTAACATAGGTCTCAACAGATATGATATACTTTTAATTCTCTTGTTCAGTTGCATTGTGATATTGCTATTAATTTTGCCTTAGATTATTGTTGTGTAGCAGTCTTGTTCCTTTAATAGTATGATGACACGATACAAGTTGATGTCTTACCCAGAAATTTTGCATGTATATTACACTTTATTATGCGGCTGTGGGGAGGATCAGAGCTTTACACTAAAAGGTTGCCTAGTAGTAATTCGATATGTTAAGTTATTGAGGTCCTGTTTTACCCAGATCTCTTTAGCTAAAAACTTTCCTGAACTCCAAGCAGAGCCCACATAAGGTTAAGCTTTCCACATGGTATTCAGACAAAAACCTTACGACACAACAAAGTAAGATCTCAGGAGTTCTTTTGCATCACTTAATTTTGGTGTTAGATTTTACTTAGAAGGTTTAGTTGACATTGTTCCTCACTCACAGCTCCCAGTAAAAGCTTGCTCACAAGGGTTAATTTATAGACTAAATATTACATCAGGTAGTCAGAGGGCTTTTTTACCTAGCTTCATTGTCCTTAGTAAGTTAGGGGAGACATGGGGGTTCAGCATTATTGACTTGGTGCTACTGCCGGCGGCCAGGGCAGTGGGATGGAAGAGTAGTATTCCAGAACCTATTAGTATAGAACCTCAGAGGAATGACAGGTGGGGACTGTATACATATCCACTGTTATATCAGAGAGCTCTGATACCATAACTTATATCGAATTATCCCATTGTGAGCCCAGAAAGTTCACCATCTCCTGAATATTTAAATGTGTACCATTAACCTAAGCTTGGTTTGGCTTTAAGAAACTGCAGGGGTTGTGTGTATATGTCTCTCTTGACCTGGGTTTTGGAGGAAAGAATACGAATCATCATATTAATATTTATCTTTCTGGGGAAAGTATACTTTGTGTTGGGAGGTGAAAGGCTGTTCCTGTAAATAATTATTCTCAGGTTCTAGGCGACATTTAGATACTGAGCATTTGCATTTAAAAAAAAAATACCCAGACAGTTAAATTTCAAAAGTCTCCTTGCCTGTTAATTTTGCTTTCTTTTTAGAGTCCTCAAGTACACGATCTAGGTTCTTTAAGACTTGTTTATAAAGACTCTGTATTAAACTGTGTGTTGTTAAGTCAATTTCACCCTTATACTAGGCTGATTAGCTAAACATTTTATTTACTTTCGTATATTAGAATGCAATGAGAATATCCTTGTACTTTATTATTTATGATTATTTTCATTTTTTTTTCATTATCATTCCTCTTTCCTAAATAATTAGTTTTGTCTGGTTCAAGAGTAACCATTTCAGCAAATGAGGATAATTGCTATTGTAAAAACAGAGGTTTCATGTATATGCATTTGGTCCTTTTCTTTTGACATTAAGACGGGTATTATGGTGTATCTTATATTGAGGATATTGCCTATCTTGATGTATCTTCTCAATACAGAGTTAATGTATATGTTTTATCACTTTGACTATTGTTATGCTAAAAACCTCAATAAAAAACCTTGATTTAAAAAAAAAAAAAGAGAGAAGCGCTCAACCTGAGAATGAGCGATAGCATAATAGCTTGTTCTATGGCTAGTTACCACCCAAGAAGCAGCCTCTTTTTGCTCAACATGTGCCTTTCACAGAGAAGCACTTTTCTGAAGCATATCAGTCTGATCCTGACTTCACAGTACAGTCTAGCCCCGAAATACCAGGCAATCCCTCTCTGAATGAAAGAAACAGCAAAACCCCAGACATATGTTTCGACCTATTGTGAGCCTCGACAGAGAGGTGCTAGTCCAGCCCCGAAATACCAGGCAATCCCTCTCTGAATGAGAGAAACAGCAAAATCCCAGACGTATGTTTCGGCCTATTATGGGCCTCGTCAGGGAGGTGGACTGTACTGTGAAGTCAGGATTGGACTGATGTGCTTTGGGAAAGTTATTCTCTGTGAAAGGCACATGTTGAGCAAAAGGAGGCTGCTTCTTGGGTGGTAACTAGCCATAGAACAAGCTATTATGCTACTGTTCGTTCTCAGGTTGAGCGCTTCTCTCTTTTTATTTATGCAAATGTTGACACTTAGGGAAGTCTCCTTAAGTGTGATGCCAGAATCCAGACATGGACCAGTTGCTCAGTGTGCCTAGAGGGATATGGCTGCACCTCACTGACGAGACCCACAATAGGCTGAAGCGTATGTCTGGGGTTTTGCTGTTTCTCTCGTTCAGAGAGGGATTGCCTGGTATTTCAGGGCTGGACTGTACTGTGAAGTCAGGATCGGACTGATGTGCTTCGGGAAAGTTCTTCTCTGTGAAAGGCACATGTTGAGCAAAAAGAGGCTGCTTCTTGGGTGGTAAATAGCCATAGATCAAGCTACTATGCTATTGTTCGTTCTCAGGTTGAGCGCTTCTCTATTTTTATTTATGCTAATTATGACACTTGGGGAAGTCTCCCTAAGTGTAATGTGGGAATCCAGATGTGGACCCATTGCTCAGTGTGCCTAGAGGGAGATGGCTGCACCTCACTGACGAGGCCCACAATAGGCCGAGGCGTACGTCTGGGGTTTTGCTGTTTCTCTCGTTCAGAGAGGGATTGCCTGGTATTTCGGGGCTGGACTGTACTGTGAAGTCAGGATTGGACTGATGTGCTTCGTGAATGTTCATGTCTGTGAAAGGCATATGCTGAGCAAAAAGATGCTGCTTCTTGGGTGGTAACTAGCCATAGAACAAGCTATTATGCTATTGTTTGTTCTCAGGTTGAGCGCTTCTCTCTTTTTATTTATGCAAATTATGACACTTAGGGAAGTCTCCCTAAGTGTGATGCAGGAATCCAGATGTGGACCCGTTGCTCAGTGTGCCTAGAGGGATATGGCTGCACCTCACTGACGAGGCCCACAATAGGCTGAGGCGTATGTCTGGGGTTTTGCTGTTTCTCTTGTTCAGAGAGAGATTGCCTGGTATTTCGGGGCTGGACTGTACTGTGAAGTCAGGATCGGACTGATGTGCTTTGGGAAAGTTCATCTCTGTGAAAGGCACATGTTGAGCAAAAAGAGGCTGCTTCTTTGGTGGTAACTAGCCATATAACAAGCTATTATGCTATTGTTCGTTCTCAGGTTGAGCGCTTCTCTCTTTTTATTTATGCAAATTATGACACTTAGGGAAGTCTCCTTAAGGGTGATGCGGGAATCCAGATGTGGACCCGTTGCTCAGTGTGCCTAGAGGGATATGGCTGCACCTCACTGACGAGGCCCACAATAGGCCGAAACGTACGTCTGGGGTTTTACTGTTTCTCTCATTCAGAGAGGGATTGCCTGGTATTTCGGGGCTGGACTGTACTGTGAAGTCAGGATCGGACTGATGTGCTTCGGGAAAGTTCATCTCTGTGAAAGGCACATGTTGAGCAAAAAGAGGCTGCTTCTTGGGTGGTAACTAGCCATAGAACAAGCTATTATGCTACTGTTCGTTCTCAGGTTGAGCGCTTCTCTCTTTTTATTTATGCAAATTATGACACTTAGGGAAGTCTCCCTAAGTGTCATGCGGGAATCCAGATGTGGACCTGTTGCTCAGTGTGCCTAGAGGGATATGGCTGCACCTCACTGACGAGGCCCACAATAGGCCGAGGTGTATGTCTGGGGTTTCGCTGTTTCTCTCATTCAGAGAGGGATTGCCTGGTATTTCGGGGCTGGACTGTACTGTGAAGTCAGGATCGGACTGATGTGCTTCGGGAAAGTTCTTCTCTGTGAAAGGCCTATGTTGAGCAAAAAGAAGTTGCTTCTTGGGTGGTAACTAGCCATAGAACAAGCTATTATGCTATTGTTCATTCTCAGGTTGAGCGCTTCTCTCTTTTTATTTATGCAAATTATGACACTTAGGGAAGTCTCCCTAAGTGTGATGCGGGAATCCAGATGTGGACCCATTGCTCAGTGTGCCTAGAGGGATATGGCTGCACCTCACTGACGAGGCCCAAAATAGGCCAAGGCGTATGTCTGGGGTTTTTCTGTTTCTCTCGTTCAGAGAGGGATTGCCTGATATTTCAGGGCTGGCTTTTACTGTGAAGTCAGGATCGGACTTATGTGCTTTGGGAAAGTTCTTCTCTATGAAAGGCACATGTTGAGCAAAAAGAGGCTGCTTCTTGGGTGGTAACTAGCCATATAACAAGCTATTATGCTATTGTTAGTTTTCAGGTTTAGCGCTTCTCTCTTTTTATTTATCCAAAGTTATTGTCCCAAAACTAACAGAATTTGCCTCTGCCTCTTCTACTTTGACACCCCAAGATTTGTCATAGGGGCTGGAAACTGTTTTTAAGCTCCCGACAACCACTTCTAGGCTTCAAATCTGTACTCTTGCCTTTGTAAACTTTTTGCTGCTTAGGAGCTGCACTTTTCCCATTTATTTGCTGAACTTGACATATTCTTTATCCTCTTCCTGAGGTTTTAGGACCATAGGATCTGAAGAACTCACATCTTCCTTCCCTTGTCCTAAATCACAATGTGACATTAGCGTGCCATCTAAAGTGAGTGGAACATTCACCAGCTCCAATATCTTGCCACATTCATGATGCTTTAGTATGTTGCCTTCAACCTGTAATAAGGCTTTATCACAAATGGAATTTACCTCTTCATGGTTCTGAATATGCTGAGCCTCTGGACACCTAGTATATTAATGTACAGGCTTATAGTACAAATTGCAAACAATCATTTTGATGCATCTGATTTTATCACAACCTGAAGAAAAATGTCCTCTGGAACCACACTTAAAACAACATTTTGGCTGCCCACGACAATATCTCCCTCTTGATCTAGCATTGCAAATGTAAAGTAAGTTTGGCAGCTGGTTTCTTATATAATCTCGTGAAAAAAGCTTGACTATAAACAAATAAACTTAATTTCCATATTCGTCATCTTCTTAGGCCCACTAAGGACTTCACATTTCCGTCTCAGCCAGAAAAGTATGTCCTCTACTGGAAGGGATTCATGATCAAATACAATGTTTACAGACACAGGGGGACATGTATCAATTCGTCAACCGCAAATATGCCAGAGTTCCTGTCGCGTAATTGTTGCGAGATTGATCCGACCTAGTTATCAAAGCCTACAGACCGTCAAAAGTTGAAATTTGTGACGTAACATACGATCCGCCAGTCTCAATCTGGCGCAGATCGATGCTTACGTCATTACAGATGTTCCGAATACACATTCAACTCTAGTTGACACTTTTACTTATTTATCAAATTTATAACAGGAACGCTCGTGGCTATTCTGGCCCAGCGTACCTGGTTTTCCCCGCCACCCTTGAGGCTGAGGATGCTATAGAAATCAATGGGAGTCTGAAAGCAGCGATAGCTTATGTTCTATGCTGCCAGATATCCCATTGATTTATATAGTTAAAAACAAGTTACGTTTACACCTAACACCCTAACATAAGCACCGAGTCTAAAAACCCCTAATCTGCCACCCCCGACATCACTGCCACCTACATAATGTTATTAACCCCTATTACGCCATTTCCCAAAATCGCCGCAACCTAAATAAAGTTATTAACCCCTACCCCACCGCTCCCCGACCCTGCCGCAACCTAAATAACGTATTACCCCTAAACCTCTGGCCTCCCACATCACCACCACTAACTAAACCTATTAGCCCCTAAACCGTCAGCCCCCCACATCGCCATAAACTAAATTAAACTATTAACCCCTAAACCTAACAACCCGCTAACTATAAATTAAAATTACCACATCCCTATCTTAAAATAAATTTAAACTTACCTGTAGAATTAAAATAAACTATTTTTAAACTATTAATTAACCTACCCTAACTATTATACTACAATTAAATTAAACTAGCAATTAAATTAACTACATTACATATTAAAATCCTAACCCTACTAAAATTATTTAAATCTACTATTAAACCTTATTACAAATTACTAAATTACCCAAAAAAATAAACGCTAAGTTGCAAAAAATAAAAACACTAAATTACGAAAACAAACAAACCACTTTATCAAAAATAAAAAAGAATTACACCTAATCTAAGAGCCCTGTCAAAATAAAAAATCCCCCCCAAAATAAAAAACCCTAGCCTACAATAAACTACCAATGTGGGGCATTGCCCCAAAGAAATCAGCTCTTTTACCTGTAAAAAAATACAAACACCCCCCAACAGTAAAACCCACCACTCAACCAACCAACCCCCCCAAATAAAAAACTAAATTAAATCTAAAATAACCTAAGCTCCCCATTGCACTGAAAATGGCATTTGTATGGGCATTGCCCTTAAAAGGGCATTTAGCTCTTTTACATGCCCAGACCCTAATCTAAAAATAATACTCACCCAAAAAACCCTTAAATAAACCTAGCACTAACCCCCGACGATCCACTTACAGTTATTGAAGTCCTGCTTGAAGGATCCATCCAGCCAGCAAGAAGTCTTCATCCGGGCGACCTCTTCCATCTTCATCCAGCCAGCGAAGTCCTCATCCAGGTGGCAAGAAGTCTTCATCCATACGGCATCTTCTTTCTTCATCCATCCGGCGCGGAGCCGGTCCATCCTGAAGACATCCAGTGCGGAGCTTCCTCTTCATACGGTCACCGCCGTAAACTGGAACTTCAATGCAAGTGACGTCATCCAAGATGGCGTCCCTTGCATTCCTATTGGCTGAAAGATTTCAATCAGCCAATAGGATCCTATTGGCTGTTCCAATCAGGCTAGGGTTTTTTTATTTTGGGGGCTTTTTTATTTTGATAGGGCTATTAGATTAGGTGTAATTCTTTTTTATTTTTGATAATGTGGTTTGTTTTTTTCCGTAATTTAGTGTTTTTTATTTTTTGTAACTTAGCATTTATTTTTTGGGGTAATTTAGTAATTTGTAATAAGGTTTAATAGTAGATTTAATTTTAGTAGGGTTAGGTTTAATTTAAATAGTGCCATTGTTTAAACTGTCTTCTTAATTTAATTGTAGTATAATAGTTAGGGTAGGTTAATTAATAGTTTAAAAATAGTTTATTTTAATTTTACAGGTAAGTGTAAATTTATTTAAGATAGGGATGTGGTAATTTTAATTTACAGTTAGTGGGTTGTAAGGTTTAGGGGTTAATAGCTTAATTTAGTTTATGGCGATGTGGGGGGCTGGCGGTTTAGGGGTTAATAGGTATAGTTAGTGGTAGTGATGTGGAAGGCCAGAAGTTTAGGGGTTAATACATTTATTTAGTGGCGGCGGTGTTGGGCAGCGCCGGGTTAATAACTTTATGTTGCGGCGGGGTCGGGCAGCGGCAGGATAGGGGTTAAACATTTTATTATAGTGGCAGCATTTAGTGACAGGATAGATACGCGGCTTCAATGTTAGGCGATGTTAGGCGAGCGTATTGGTGCCGGCAAATGCAACAAAGTTGAGGCTTTGATAAATATCACCCACAGACTCAAGCCTGGTAATTGGATTTGCCTCAAAGCTCTTACACTCAGGTATTACAATTTCATACTGCTGCCAGAAAGTCTACTAATAAGACTGCATCTTAAAGCTGATATCATAATATTTTGCATATGGAGCATGTAGCAGAGCATCTGAATGAAATCCCAGTGATTTCTTAATAAGCACCTGGCCCACATATTCCAGACCTCTGTCCTCTTTATGATTGCCACAATAGGTTAATCTGACAACATTCTTCCTCTTTAAAAGATTTTTCCCACGACTTGGGGTTAGGGTTTGCCATTTTCTCCTGGACACTTATGAACTATACATGTTACAGGGTGTGCAGAGAGGAACATGCATAGTGTTGTTCAGTGTCACTATTTGTGTGTTGTACGGGGTTGAAATTCATGTTCCTAACTGCACACCCTGCAGCATGTATAACTCATAAGGGTCCATGAAAACATGGCTGAGGTGGCAACCCTACTTGGGGTACTTTAAAATCAGGCGGCACAGATGATACAACACTGGCAAAAGTCTTACTGGGGTCTGCCACAACTCCATACAATCTTAATTACAGGCTTTGTGGGACCAGCCTCAGCGCCTGGCAATACTTTAATTTTAGGTTGTTCAAATCCCACAACTGATCCATGCAGTTGTGTGAGAATCTCCACTGCTGCAAATCTATAGCTTCTGGTTTATGCTGCAATACTGTGCTTTGTTTGCTACAAGCTGCAGGAGTTTCTTGCACTGTGCAATTAGTATATATAGACAATTGCTTACAGCATTTTCCCCCAATACTCAAATCCATTGCCTCTTCATAATTCACATCTGTGGCCTGTACACAAGCAAAATCCATATTACTTTTTTTACTGCAGACTTCTCTCCCCTGGGTGGGGAATAGGGTGCCAGCTCAGCCATGTTTTCCTAGACACTTATGAATTATACATGCTGCAGGGTGTGCAAGTAGGAACATAAATTTCAACACTGGACAGCACACAAATAGTGACACTGAACAACACTATTCGTGTTCCTCCTGCACACCCTGCAGCATGTATAACTCATAAGTGTCCAGGAAAACATGGCAGAGGGGAATCAGCTTACTCGGCCTCCATGTTTACACAAATTCTCTTTTATTGCAGCACCTGCACGTAGCTGCAGTTTGTTGCTTTGCTTATGTTCACTAGAACAGGATTCATTTCCTTGTTTGGACTCACTTAAAGAGGCCTATTTAACAAAGGTCTGCCGGACCTGATCTGACAGTGCGGATCAGGTCCGACAGACCTCGCCGAATGCGGAGAGCAATACGCTCTCCGTATTCAGCATTGCACCAGCAGCTCTTGTGAGCTGCTGGTGCAACGCCACCCCCTGCAGACTCGCGGCCAATCAGGGGGGTGTCAATCAACCTGATCGTACTCGATTGGGTTGAATTGTGGCGATCTCTGTCCGCTGCTCCATAACTGGTGTTTCTGGCGAGTCTGAAGACTCCCCACAAACACGGGCCCTCAAGCTCCATTCGGAGCTTGATAAATGGGCCTCATTGTCTTCCTCCTTCTTTTTTTCAACCTCCAAATTCCTTTTCTGTTTACTGTCGGTAGCAGAAATATCCTTTTTAAATACATTTAAATTCTGTAAATCAGTTTTTGCTGCTTGCTCACTGTACTGTATATGCCCATAACTTTCAGCAATTCAGAAGCTGACGCATCGTGCTGTATTTTTTAATTTTTTTGCTTTTCCTTGCTCAATCAAAGACAAATATTAATTTTCATAGGTCTTTACCTTTTATTCAAAAGCCAAACTGAAACTGCAGTCTTACTGTGCTTCCCCTTCCCAGCTTCCTACACTCCCTCCTGGGTCAGCAGCCATACTGAGTCCCTAGTGGGGGCTCCGCAGAACACAACATCACAGGTGCAATACACATAGTGAAAAGCAGCGAGAACCCTTTTGCCAGACATACTGTAGTGTTCTCAAGGTAAAAACTGTCTTTAGAAAATTCAAGCATTTTACTGTCTTGATTTCTTACAAAATCTCGTAAGCACAGAGACCTTTAGATAATCGGACCCTTTGTTATGTTATTGAACCAAGTAGTTAAAGCACACTAACTTCTCAATTCTCTAGTGAATAAGCCCTAAAGAACAGCATGTGCTCATTTATTGACTCTAACAAGGTCTTTAAAGACAAAATAAATTACCAATATGAATATTCTAAAGATAACTATTATATTTTTTTCAATCAAACAAAAATTAGTAGAAGACAGAGTTAAATCAACCGTCTAAATATTTTTTATTTTTTTGAGATATTTGTCAGATACAAACAATAGTAGATGTCCAATGAGAAACAAGAAAAGAAGTGAAAACAATGCACATATTGCATACAGTGAGCTTGCAGGTACAAGTAGAGATTAATAGTACAGCCTAGATTAGGATACCATATAGTACTTGTAGACGTTGTAGCAGCTAGCTTTCTAAACACATGTACAGGAATAGTATACCTGAGCACAGAGTTATAATATAAAATAGTAAAATTAATCGCATAAACAATATCGTTCAAGCACAAAAGTAGCTTTAGCAAACTGCTCACAGTGACAAAAACAAATGCATTTTAAATAAATGCACTGCTCTGGTTATAATCTCTCTACATATAACTTCAGTAATAGCATAGTTGGACATATTATGATATCTCATTTGTATCTATAATATAATTATGTGGTAACTACTGAATTGGCCACTTTTGGACCATCTGAATTGCTAGAATCATAACTAATGGTAGTTACATAGGGACCGCTCTTGGGCCACATGGTATAATTTATAAATTGAGCTTTTTTTCTTTTTTTTTTTGACTAGATGGTAGGTGTTACACTGATTCCTAATGGAATTATCTGTTTGAAGACCGCTCTTGGGGACAACAGCTTTGTAGTGGAATTGTGACTGATACTTTCCCAGCTATATAGTCAGTCTTATTATAAGATGGGAGTAGTGGTTATGGCTTCAGTAGTAAGAAAGTATAATCCTAAGGTTCTATGATGGAGTAAGCAATAGGTTCTCCCATTTGGGATTGTGATAATTAGGGGTTTCCCTCTCTGAAGAATATGCATTTAGTACTGTCCGACCGTGCAGGTCCTCAAGTAGTTTTCCCATGCTATGGGGTATCATGTAATTAAGCTGTGGTGGGTCGGTTTGGTACTAACAGCTTAAGAAAGGGGCTGAAAAGCATAACCCTCCTCTCAAATGGGACCCCAACTCTGACTGCTCTAGAAATATAGTGCTCTCTAGAAATAAACAAGAGCTAGTCAAACAATGTTGTGCATATAAATTAGGGTATATACAGTCTACACAGTCCTGTCTGTGGGGACCATATCTGGGAGCAATGGCTGTATTACACAATACCTAAACGCTTGGCCGCAGATGCAGTGCTGTAACAGAAAGGACGGTGGTCAGAGTCATGTAGGAAACAATACCAGCGGGTATAAATGCGCATCTGTACCCCATCCACCTGGAACAGGGAGCGGAAATGAGTGTGAGGGCTTGATGTCATCTTAGGTAGGGTTCCGGTACTCACTAGAGAGAGTTCCCATGCATAGGTCAGCTCCGGATTACAGCATCGGTCCATCTTATGTTGCAGGCGGTTGGCCGCATCTGCCTGATCCAGAAGTGGTGTCACCTCCACCGTGCTCACTAGCCAAGACTGAGTAGCTTTAGGGTGAGGTATTTCAATGCCCCCGGTGTCCCAATCAGCTCCCTGCTGCTTTACCTGCATTCATTTCGTACATGCCGAGCAATTTTGAACGTGCTCTGTCTCACAAACTGATTATGGATTCCTGCTTAGCTTGCCTTGCTCTATAACAGCTGCCATATTAGATTCCAATTACCCACCTTCTTGAGGCTGGAGCTTGATTAGAGACCGTAAATGGGTATAGTTGTTGTCCAATTGTTGAACTAAATTGGTCAAGAGGTCTTAAATGATTTGATACTCATTCTCATCCATATTTAGATAGATATCTCCTGCCATCACGTAGATTAAGGAAATATGTGTAACCCGGTTTACCGGGAAAGGGGGTTAGGAAGAATTTTGTAAGGCCACCTCCTCTTCTAGCTGTTAATCCAATATAGGGCTTCTGATAGCGGAAACTCCTCAAAAAAGGTAACCATTGGTAAAGCTCTGTTTCATAGTATAGAATCTGCACAATATATGCCAGGATGATTTGTAGTTTCCCGGATAACCAGCTGATTATCTAAAGAATAGTTGGAGCTTCTGATTTAGCTCCCAGCCATCTAAATATTTAATGGATATAATTTATGAAACAACATTACCATAAAGTCTCTATAATTTGTATATACTACTACAGAAATGCTATACGCTACTTTGAATAGTGCTTTTATTTCCATTTGTAATCCATTTTAATAAATAACCCACCTTGTTTCCGAGGGAACATGCCAAAGCATTGAGTTTGTTCAAAATCACCTTGTAAATATAAAGTAAAGAACCTGTAAAGCAATATACTAAAGAAGAATGTCACTTCTCATGTCTTTGATACAAACCTGAAATTGTGTGAATGTCCACGGCATATTTGTAGACTGGACCATGATAGTGTTGGTTGTTCCAGCTTGTGAAGGGCAACAGCTTCCTTGTTCTTGGTCTTTTTTCCCCCTTTGCAATATTTAGCATTTGGTTCCATAGAATTAAAAAAATGCAGTTAGTAATTACTGTACTGAGAGAATAGTTAAAGGGACACTAAAGTCAAAATTAAACTTTCATTAATCAGATGGAGCATGCAATTAGAAGAATTTTTTTTTTCCAATTTACTTGCATAGTGTAAACAATTTTATGCACACTTTCTGAGGCACCAGTTCCTAATGAGCATTTGCAAGAGTTCACAGTTTATATGTAAATGCATTTTATTATTGGCTGATGGCTGTCACATGATACAGGGGCAGGGAAGATAAAAGTAACTTTAACATTTGTCAGAATAAAATCTACTGCTCTTTTGTAATTCAGTGTTATTGCATTGTATTTTTACTATGCATTTGTTGATTAAGCAATTCTACTGTATTTAAAGGACCAGTCAACACAGTATATTTGCATAATCAACAAATGCAATATAACAAGACAATGCAATAGCACTTAGTCTGAACTTCGAATGAGTAGTAGATTTTTTTTTCTGCAGTTTTAAAAGTTATGTCTTTTTCCACTCCCCTTGTATCATGTGACAGCCATCAGCCAATCACAAATGCATACATGTACCATGTGACAGCCATAAGCCATTCACAAATGCATACACACTTATTCTTGCACATGCTCAGTAGGAGCTGGTGACTCAAAAAGTTGCACATTTAGTTAATAGAAGTAAATTGGAAAGTTGTTTAAAATGGCATGCTCTTTCTGAATAATGAAAGTTTAATGAACTGAGATTAACTTTCCATCTGTAAATGTATAAAGATAGGACCCTAGAAAAACAAGGATTGAGTGAGCACTCCAAGTCCTTTACAAAACAAAATAAAGAATGCAAGCAATAACTATAGGGCAAAGTTGAGCAGTAAACTGGTGAACTGCTTGCGCAATGCTGCACCCTACAGATTTGCGGCCAATTGGCCGCTAGCAGGGGGTGTCAATAAAGCTGATCATATGAGTTTGGGCGGATTCAAGTCCGCAGCCTCAGAGGCAGCGGACGAGTCAAGGAGCAGCGGTCTTAAGACCGCTGCTTCTTAACTCCTGTTTCCGGTGAGTCTAAAGACTCGCACGGAAACAGTGGTATTTGGCCCCATTCGGGCCATGATAAATCGGCCCCTTGAATTCTATCAGCCAATTGGAATCTAAGGGACGCCATCTTGGATGACATCACTTAAAGAGATATTTATTATGAAGAAGCCGTCGTTTGAAGAGGATGCTCCGCATCTGATGTCTTGAAGATGGACCCGCTCCTTGCCGGAAGGATGAAGATAGAAGATGCCATCTGGATGAAGACTTCTGCCAGTCTGGAGGACCACTTATGCCCATCTGGAGGACAACTTCTGCCGGCTTCGTTAAGGATGAAGACTTTTCCCGTAAGTGAATTTTCGGGGGTTAGTGTTAGGATATTTGTAAGGGTGTATTGGGTGGGTTTATTTTTTAGGTTAGGGCTTTGGGCCTGCAAAAGAGCTAAATGCCATTTTAAGGGCAATGCCCATCCAAATGCCCTTTTCAGGGCAATGGGGAGCTTAGGTTTTTTTAGTTAGTATTTTATTTGGGGGTTGGTTGTGTGGGTGGTGGATTTTACTGTTGGGGGGGTTGTTTGTATTTTTTTTTACAGGTAAAAGAGCTGATTACTTTGGGGCAATGCCCCGCAAAAGGCCCTTTTAAGGGCTATTGATAATTTAGTTTAGGCTAGGGTTTTTTTTTATTTTTTTTTTATTTTGATAGGGCTCTTAGATTAGGTGTAATTAGTTTAAAGATTTGTAATTTGTTTTTTATTTTCTGTAATTTAGTTTTTTTTTGTGATTTAGCTAATTTAATTTATTTAATTATATTTAATTTAGTTAATTTATTTAATTGTAGTGTAGTGTTAGGTGTTATTGTAACTTAGGTTAGGTTTTATTTTACAGGTAAATTTGTATTTATTTTAGCTAGGTAGTTAATAAATAGTTAATAACTATTTAATAACTATTCTACCTAGTTAAAATAAATACAAACTTGCCTGTAAAATAAAAATAAACCCTAAGCTAGATACAATGTAACTATTAGTTATATTGTAGTTTGCTTAGGGTTTATTTTATAGGTAAGTATTTAGTTTTAAATAGGAATAATTTAGTTAATGATAGAAATTTTATTTATATTTATTTTTAATTATATTTCAATTAGGGGGTGTTAGGGTTAGGGTTAGACTTAGGTTTAGGGGTTAATACATTTAATATAGTGGCAGCGATGTTAGGGGCAGCAGATTAGGGGTTAATAAATATAATGTAGGTGGCAGCGATGTTGGAGGCAGCAGATTAGGGGTTAATAAGTATAATGTAGGTGGCGGCGGTGTCCGGAGCAGCAGATTAGGGGTTAATAAGTATAATGTAGGTGTCGGCGATATGGTGGACGGTAGATTAGGGGTTAATAAGTGTAAGATTACGGGTGTTTAAACTCGGGGTTCATGTTAAGGTGTTAGGTGTAAACATAAAATGCGTTTCCCCATAGAAATCAATGGGGCTGCGCTACTGAGTTTTACTCTGCTTTTTTGCAGGTGTTAGACTATTTCTCAGCCGGCTCTCCCCATTGATGTCTATGGGGAAATCGTGCACAAGCATGTACGACCAGCTCACCGCTGACTTAAGCAGCGCTGGTATTGGAGTGCGGTATGGATCAAAATTTTGCTCTACGCTCACTTCTTGCCTTTTAACGCCGGGTTTAGAAAAACCCATAATACCAGCGCTGCAGGTAAGTGAGCGGTTAGAAAAAAACTGCTCGTTAGCACCGCATAGCTCCTAACTCAAAACTCGTAATCTGGCCGTTTGTTCTTAAAGAAACTTGGTAGCAAACAAGACACTTTGTTCTTAAAGCTGGATTAATGAGCAGACACTGTAATATTTGTGAGTGAGCTGCAGCTTAGCAGTAAAGAGACAATTTACTTAATTCAAAAGCATGCAGAATTTGCAAGGAAAATATAAATAGACCGATACTTTAACAACTTCACTGCAGAACACAAAATAACAAGAACAGATGAGAATGCAGAGATTTTAACAAACTTGTCTGCAGAGCTTGTACTCAAGGGATAAATAGGCAGACATTTTAACAATTTGACTGCTGAGCCTTATTCACAGGATGAGTAGACAGACAATTTAACAGCTTGGGCTCTATTACATATACAGCGCAGGCTTCGTCGCAAGCGTTGAAACCCACGCCGCCCGTAATTTCACCTAGCACATCGGGGTATTACATATACTGCACCGTTAGATGCTAGACTGGTGTAAGTAGGACAAACTTGTGATCTTCTGAAGTGTGCGCAAATACACATTTTAGTCGTCGCAAGTAACTTACGCCAGTCTTGTGTCCACGGAAAGTGTCAATAAAGAGTCGTTTTATGAAAATTAGGTTAACATGCGTAAAAACGAACCCGGAATTGAAATAAAAATGTGACACGTAATTAAAATATTCAAATTTATATATAAACCCATGTGCAGCCTCCATTTTCTTCAGTGTGTTTGGATTGTTCGTTGAGCTACAACACACTACACTGGAGTGGAGGATTAGTCAGAGTAGAGAGGGAGGCGCAAACAGAGGATTAGCTAGGTCGCATTGTGGTTGAGTAAGCTTGTACACTTACACATATTCTTACATATTGCACACATTGCATGCATACATATACAAATACACCACAGTTTCTAATTTCTAAGACCTCACACATATTTTATTTGAGTTTTAAAGTGTGATAGGCTGAGTGTTTGGTTGTGATTGTGTGTTATTGAACTGGGAGTGTGAGTGTGTGATTTAGTGTGAGGATGGCAGGGAGAGGTAGGAAGGAGGGGAGAGGAGTGGCAGGGAGAGGAGTATTGGAGAGGACAGGAGGAGCAGTGGGGTCCCCATCAGGGAGTAAGTGGAGTGGGGAGAGGGAGAGCCAGAAGGGATGATGGGAGGGAAGATGCCCGAGAGCCCCAGAGAGCAGGCACATCCAGGAAAGGGACAGAGGGTGCATATGGGGACAGAAGGGGGGGGGGAGAGGATAGGGAGGAACCCACACCAGGGACATCACAGGGAGGAAACAAAGTGGCCATGGAGGATGAGAGGCTGAGATGTCCCAACTTGTTGCCCTTGTCCAGGCCATCATGGACAATTACAGTGCCCTCTTCAGGCAGGAGAAGGGCAAAGGCATTGCCAAAAAGAGAAAAATGGCATGGTTGGCGGTAGAGGATGCCGTCAACAGAGTGGCCCTGCAGAGGAGGACTGTTGAGGGTCTGAAAAAGCACTGGAATGACTGCAAGAAGCGAGTCAAAGAAAAGATGGGGCAGGAAGCTATGCACCTGAAGGGAACAGGTGGTGGTCCATCCCTGGATATATAGAGTATAATACCTGGCAGAAGATGATACACAGGTCCCTGAGTATCACAGCAGTCCATGAACTTCCAGGGGCTTGTGACTCAGGGGTTGCAATCACAGCACAGCATGCTGGTGAGTAACATCCCACACAACAGTATTATATGTATTTGAGATATAACATCCTTTACTATCACACATTCATGTACACGATAAGGAGCATGGTATTTGGCGTACTAACAAAAACATCTACAATTATATTTGACATTACTGCTACTTAACACAATGCAATTCATGATATGAGGTAGAATAGTGCAATACTAACATGTCTCAGAGTAACACAGGCCACAAGCCACATGTAATTGCATGCCCACATGGACATATATCTGACTGTACTAATCCCTCTCATGCTTTGACTCCTCCACAGAACCTCCTGTCACGAAGATGCAAACATCCATGCCACCACCACCACCAGTCTTCGGGCAACTGCAAGAACAGTATTCTCCCAGGCATGAGCATGGTTGGATGGCTTCAGTTGAGGACCCGGGAGTGATGCCACCGCCATTGACATATTACCCCTGGCAAGATTCCTGGCCAGAGGAATATCCTCCATTTGGCTTTGAGGGGGAGCCAAGACAGCCACAAAGGGTACATGTATTTACCCCCCCCACAACACAATCTCATGTCAGTCATGGATTTTACCCACAGATTATGTCGCAAGAAGTGCCAATTGGAGAGACTGAGTGGTCACACACTGGTCATCAGTGAGACTATCAATCAACCATGAGAGCTCCACCATCCTCATCCATGGGACGACCTCCCCCATCCTCATCCATGGGACGACCGCCCCAATCCTCATCCATTGGACGAGCTCCACCATCTGCAGATGGAAATATATCCGAAACTACAGCTGCACCTCAAGCACCATCAGATGCAGCTGATCCTGCCCCACAAGCACCAGTAGATACAGCTGAACCTGCCCCACAAGCACCAGTAGATGCATCTGAACCTGCCACACGAGCACCAGTAGATGCAGCTGAACCTGCCCCATGAGCACCAGTAGATGCAGCTGAACCTGCCCCACAAGCACAAGCAGATGCATGTGAACATGCCCAACAAGCAACTAGAAGCCCTGTTGCTCAAGAGCCTGTGGATGCATCGTATTCTCCCCTGGGTGAGGAATACATTGCACTCCAGAGGAGGCTCATAACAAGCACTGAGAGCATACAAAGAGGCAAAGAGAGGTTCTTCAGGAGGCAAGAGAGGATACAACAATGTAGCATAGAGCTGCAGAGGGACATGGCAGCATCGTTAAGTGCAAGTGTTCAGAACCAGCCATAGATGATGCCAATTCTGTCTGATATGCAGATGCAAATGGACAATAGATGGAGAGAACAAAATCTACTCGTGGGTGTGTTGGTTGAACACTTTACACACCAGCAGGACACTGCCTCCAGCCTATCATCTGTGGCCAGCACCACAGCAGAAACACCAGAATCTTCTAAAACCGGGGAAATAAGGAAATCCACTACAGGCACCTCAGCTCCCTCATCCAAGAAGCCAAAAAAAGAAATACATATTAATATAGTTCACCATAAACCTTGTCCTCTGTTATTTACTATTTCATTGTCATACACATTCATGTAAGATGTGTTTTATTAAACTAATATTGTTAAAACATAAAATATGACCTGTGTGGAAATGGCAATAACAACAGGTAATATCTTGTTTATGATGTATTCTTGTACTATAACTCACATCCACAATAGTTGTTTATGAAGGGTACATATAGTAATATTCACTTCTAAGATGTAAATCAATGTAATTCTGTACATCCAATATAAATTGACACATGGGTATATATATAATAGTGATGTTACTGATAGGGTGTGCATTATCAGGTGTTTAAGGCTGCAGGTGTTTGTGATTCGTTTGACACAATTGCAAAGAGGCGGCCTTCAAGGTCTTAGAAATTATCATATGAGTTATCCTAGGTTTATCTTTCAAATAAGAATACCATGAGAACAAAGCAAAATGGAAAGTTGTTTGAAATGACATACCCTATTTGAAACAAGAAGGGTTTCTTTGGACTTGACTGTCCCATTATATATTGTAGCATCAATGCCAAGAAATGTTAACAGGAGAATAAATTACACTCCTAATGGGTTCAAAAGAGATAAACGGCTTGCGTCTAGCGTTAGCCTTAAAAAGCAGCGTTAAGGGGTCCTAACGCTGTTTTTTAATGCCCGCTGGTATTACGAGTCAGGCAGGAAAGGGTGTACCGCTCACTTTTTTTCCACGATTTTAGCAAACCGCAAATCCCCTTACGTCAATTGCATATCCTATCTTTTTAATGGGATTTGCCTAACGCCGGTATTACGATCATTTTAAAAAGTGAGCGTTACACCCTCTATCTCCAAGACTCCTACCGCATTTTAAAGTCAGTAATTAAGAGTTTTATGGGCTAACAACGTAACATAAAGCTCTTAACTAAAGTGCTACAAAGTACACTAACTCCCATAAACTATCTATTAACCCCTAAACTGAGGCCCCCCCACATCGCAAACACTATAATAAAATGATTTAACCCCTAATCTGCCGACCGGACATCGCCGTTACTTTAATAAATTGATTAACCCCTAAACCGCTGCACTCCCGCCTTGCAAACACTAGTTAAATTTTATTGACCCCTAATCTGCAGTCTCTAACATCGCCGACACCTACCTACGTTTATTATTAACACCTAATCTGCCGCCCCCAACGTCACTGCTACTATATTAAATTTATTAACCCCTAAACCTAAGTCTAACCCTAACACCCCCTAACTTAACTATAATTTAAATAAAACGAAATAAATTTACTACTATTAAATAAATTAATCCTATTTAAAACTAAATACTTACCGAGAAAATAAACCCCAAGCTAGCTACAATATAACTAATAGTTACATTGTAGCTATTTTAGGATTTATTTTTATTTTACAGGCAACTTTGTATTTAATTTAACTAGGTACAATAGTTATTAAATAGTTATTAACTATATAATAACTACCTAGCTAAAATAAGTACAAAGTTACCTGTAAAATAAATCCTAACCTAAGTTACAATTACACCTAACACTACACTATAATTAAACTTATTACCTAAACTACCTACAATTAATTACAATTAAATTAAATAAACTAAATTACGAAAAAAAAAACACTAAATTACAGAAAATAAAAAAGAATTACAAGAATTTTAAACTAATTACACCTAATCTAATCCCCCTAATAAAATAAAAAGCCCCCCAAAATAATAAAATTCCCTACCCTATTACAAATAGCCCTTAAAAGGGCCTTTTGCTGGGCATTGCCCCAAAGTAATCAGCTCTTTCACTTGTAAAAAAAAATACAATACCCCCCCAACATTAAAACCCACACACCCAACCCTACTCTAAAACCCACCAATCTCCCCTTAATAAAACCTAACACTAACCCCCTGAAGATCACCCTACCTTGAGCCGTCTTCACCCAGCCGGGCACAAGTGGACCTCCAGAGGGGCAGAAGTCTTCATCTGATCCGGGCAGAAGAGGACATCAAGACCGGCAGAACTCTTCATCCAGGCGGCATCTTCTATCTTCTTCCATCCGGAGCGGAGCGGGTCCATCTTGAAGACATCTGAGGCAGAGCATCTTCCTTCTTGATCCGGCGACTGAATGAAGGTTCCTGTAAGTGACTTCATCCCAGATGGCGTATCTTCAATTCCGATTGGCTGAATCCTATCAGCCAATAGGAATTAAGGTAGGGAAAATCCTTTTGGCTGATGCAATCAGCCAATAGGATTGACCTTGCATTCTATTGGCTGATTGGAACAGCCAATAAAATGCGAGCTCAATCCTATTAGCTGATTGGAACAGCCAATAGAATGTGAGCTCAATCCTATTGGCTGATTGGATCAGCCAATTGGATTGAACTTCAATCCTATTGGCTGATTGCATCAGCCAATAGGATTTTTCCTACCTTAATTCCGATTGGCTGATAGGATTCTATCAGCCAATCAGAATTGAACGGACGCTATCTTGGATGACATCACTTAAAGGAACCTTAATTCAGTCGTCGGATCAAGAAGGAAGAGGATGCTCTGCGTCGGATGTCTTCAAGATGGACCCGCTCCGCACCGGATGGAAGAAGATAGAAGATGCCGCCTGGATGAAGAGTTCTGCCGGTCTTGATGTCCTCTTCTGCCCGGATCGGATGAAGACTTCTGCCCCTCTGGAGGTCCACTTGTGCCCGGCTGGGTGAAGACGGCTCAAGGTAGGGTGATCTTCAAGGGGGTAGTGTAAGGTTTTTTTTAAGAGGGGATTGGGTGGGTTTTAGAGTAGGGTTGGGTGTGTGGGTGGTGGGTTTTAATGTTAGGGGGGTATTGTATTTTTTTTTTACAGGTGAAAGAGCTGAATACTTTGGGGCAATTTAGTATAGGGTAGGGATTTTTATTATTTTGGGGGGCTTTTTTATTTTATTAGGGGGATTAGATTAGGTGTAATTAGTTTAAAATTCTTGTAATTCTTTTTTTATTTTCTGTAATTTAGTGTTTTTTTCCCCGTAATTTAGTTTATTTAATTTAATTGTAATTAATTTTAGGTAGTTTAGGTAATTAGTTTAATTATAGTGTAGTGTTAGGTGTAATTGTAAATTAGGTTAGGGTTTATTTTACAGTTAATTTTGTACTTATTTTAGCTAGGTAGTTATTAAATAGTTATTAACTGTTTAATAATTATTGTACCTAGTTATAATAAATATAAAGTTGCCTGTAAAATAAATATAAATCCTAAGCTAGCTACAACGTAACTATTAGTTATATTGTAGCTAGCTTAGGGTTTATTTTATCTGTAAGTATTTATTTTTAAATAGTATTAATTTATTTAATTATGTTAAATTTATTTAGTTTAATTTAAATTATATTTAAGTTAGGGGGGTTAGACTTAGGGTTAGACAGGTTTAGGGGTTAATAAATGTATTATAGTAGCGGCGATGTTGGGGTCGGAAGATTAGGGGTTAATAAATTTAATATAGTTGCAGCGACGTTGGGGGGGCAGAGTAGGGTTAATAACTATAATGTAGGATTCGGCGATGTTCGGGGCAGTAGATTAGGGGTTCATAAGTATAATGCAGGTGGCGGGGGTGTCTGGAGTGGCAGATTAGGGGTTAATATTATAATGTAGGTGTCAGCGATAGCGGGGGCGGCAGATTAGGGGTTAATAAGTGTAAGATTAGGGGTGTTTAGACTCAGGGTTTATGTTAGGGTGTTAGATGCAGACGTAAATTTTCTTTCCCCATAGGAAACAATGGGGCTGCGTTAGGAGCTTAACGCTGCTTTTTTGCAGGTGTTAGGTTTTTTTTCAGCCAGCTCAGCCCCATTGTTTCTTATGGGGAAATCGTGCACGATCACGTTTTGCCAGCTTACCGCTACCATAAGCAGCGCTGGTATTGAGGTGAGATGTGGAGCAAAATTTTGCTCAACGCTCACTTTTCTGAGGTTAAAGCCAGAAAACTCGTAATACCAGAGTTGGCTTAAGGGAGCGGTAAGAAAAAAAGGAGCTTTAGCATCGCACAGCCTTACCGACAAAAACTCGTAATCTAACCAAAAGGTAATATAATTATGATTGCCCATTGTTCTCTCCAAGTATTGGTGATTGCTTTAAGGAGAAAATAAGCAAGTATATGTACACAATATGATAAAGTAATGAGATCTGATTATACCTACAAGCTCCATGCATTTGATTAGGTTGTGGCTTCAAAATACAAAATCAGCTATTTCAAATACACAAATAAAGCTTAAAAAACAAATCTCATAGTATACTGTCCCTTTAACTATTTGAGATGCTGCTTAAATGTATGTGTTTGTTAAGGTTTCCAGGGAGTTACAATGCTTTTTTAGTCAGTGCAAGGGTTGCTGCGCCTGCAATGTGTGGCGAGATGAGAATGGAGTAGATTTTCTGAATTCTGCGTGCGTAAGTCCTTACGCTGTATATTGGATACCAAATTGCATGGCTGTTCTATGTTAATCTATGGGAGAAAAAAATACGGCTGACGGGTGAAATATACACACGTAACTTGTATGCTACGCCATATATGTAATACCAAAATCAAGTAAAAACCGGTGGCGCAAGCTTTTGCGGGCGACGCCGCATATGTAATGGAACCCCTTGACTGCAGAATTTGCACTTGTTGGAGCTGTAACCTTGACTGAAGAGATTGAACTCACAGGATACAGCTTCACAGAAGGTACAAATAGAAAGGATGGACAAACACTGGACACTGGAAGCTTGTGGAAAAGTCAAGCAAAGAACAAGACAAGAGTCTGGATTCAGGAATCAGTAGTATAATCCAGAACCTAGAATAATGGGAGGGGCTGGCAATTATGATTTGCAGATTATAGAAAGACCACACATTAATAAATAGATGTGCACATTTGTATAACTACAGCACACACAGTATACTCCTCCAACTGGAGACAAAAGGCAAATAGCTCAGCAAAAGAGAACTGAGCTGGCAACTAAGAGACCTGATTTGAAACTAGCCTTTAGCTGGGGATCTGGCTCAGTCATGACATCAGAACACAAATATCAAGGGAAAGTTTGCATACATAATGCCAATTTCAGACTCATTATGTTAATACTGATGTGGGGCCAAACATCAGCCAAACACCCAAGCACCCATTTGAAAAGTGGGTTCACCAGTATCTTGAATCTTCCTTTGTATTTATTAAAATACAATATGTTAGAGATAAAATATTGTTATTGCTTAAAAAGATAGATAATTCCTTTATTTACCATTCCCTAGTTTTGCATTACCAACACTGTTATATTAATATACGTTTTACATCTGTGATTACCTTGTATCTAAGCTTCTTCAGACTGTCCCCTTATCTCAGTTCTTTTGACAGACTTGCATTTCAGGCAACTAGTGCTGACTCTTAAATGACTCCATATGCTTGAGCACTGTTATCTATATCGCACACACAAACTTACACCCTGAAGCTGTGAAAAACTGTCAAATGCATTCAGATAAGAGTCGGCCTTTAAGAGCTAAGAAATTAGCATATGAGCCTACCCACATTTAGCTTTCAACTAAGAATACAAACAGAAAAAAAGCAAATTTGATGATAAAAATAAATAGGAAAATTGTTTAAAATGACATGCCCTATCTTAATCAAGTTTAATTTGGATTTTACTGTCCCTTTAACTACAGCTTTGTGAGTTATTTAGCTTATATAATTTTAATTACACTAAACCATTCTTAGTAGGCACTCATTCCCACAAGGCTTACCAGCTATCCTCCATGAAAATACTGCATGAAAGGGAGTGAGAGGGAGACATTGGTAGGTTGTGCTGTACTAATATCTCAGATTAGACCATGTGTCCTGAAGCCCCTGTTACCTATATGTGCACATCATGCCCTGTAGCCCCTGTAAGACCTATGCCTACATCAAATGTCAGACCAGAACGCATGGCCCTGATCACCCTGTAACTAATATCCCTTCATCAGACCTCAGTTCACACCCAATCAAATCTCCATTTTTGTACATATATTTTAGTAGTTAGCCGGTTAAAATGACTGTTGTGGGAATTTCCAGGCGGTGGCCATGATTAGCTGCAATATTGTATGCTGCTTCAGCCTTCAGATGAATCTTTACTAAATATCGTATCTTACTGCAATCATAACTTGAAAAATAAAGAAACGTTTGCAGATGAAGTTGCTTGCCAGACTGCAGTAACTATTATTAAGAGAGGTGGCATCTACAGTATTGCAGAGACTACACAAGGTTGCAGCCTTTCACACAACCCCTGGCAGAGCTTCTCTGTATCTCTGTCATACATTACACAGCACTACAAGAGCACTGCAAATCCATCCGGGTGAAGTGGATTATTGTGCCTAACTAAAAGAAGGAGTTGAGGCAATCAAGAAAGGAGATTGTATAACTTAATAACATGGCCTATTAGAAGAGGTGACCAAATCACTGGAAGATAATTTTATGCACCTTATGGAGTGTTTCACGACAGAAAAGGCCAGCATTTATACCCATAGTCAGCAAGAAAAGGTCCCACTGGTTGTCAGTATTTATTAACAGATGACAGTTTGGTGAAATTAACAAGCCTGAGGATTTGAATATGACCCTTCCTTTCAAGGGGAACAACATTACTGAAAAGCAACCCACTAGATGTCTCAGATCAGGAGTCTGGAGATGATGGGTTCATCTATGCAATGTACATTTTAAAACCTTGGGCCCAAAAAAACATGTGCTCATTGATGCAACTGGCTGAGAGTGCAAAAAGCCCTGGTAGGACATTCTGCCCCTGAGCTGCTACTATTTGGGAGCTGGAAAGTGGGCAAGACAAATAAAGTTTCTATACTTAGCCCTACCAGATGATCCTGGGGACCTGTACTTTTGCACTTATAACTAGCTGGAGAACAGGTATAGGCTAAAATGTATGAGGACCCGACATGCCCTTCTGTACAGAGGAGCCAACACAATTAAGGACGCAACTAACTTTCCTTTATTGTCATCTGAGTAATTAACCCTGTGCTATTAAAGAGGAACTTTATGTTACTGTATACATTTGTTTGCTGCACATAATATTGGATTTAAAGACTATTGGGAACTGAGTTATGTTGAATTTTATTTACTCACTTTCTAACATGTATAGTTATGTTATTAATAAACAAGAGTTTCTATTAATCCGTTTCCCTCTGGTTTATTATTGCTGTCAATACTTCTACCCATATTTTGAGGATTTACACACAGAATCTTTGACATTATTTGCCTTTAACTATATGTTCTTACTCTTTGCTGTTTAGCTCTATTAGTATTAGACGAAGGAAATGTATTGGCTGTTGTTGTGGGCATGTTAAAGACTCGAGACATATACATACTGTTAACCAAGGACATATACATACTGTTAACCAAGGACATATACATACTGTTAACCAAGGACATATACATACTGTTAACCAAGGAGTTGCTGTTATGTGTATACATCTACCCTGCATTTTGGACTCTCAGGTTGTTTTCTTTGCTGTTACTCTACTGTCAGCAACTGAGGTGATGTGAAAAGGCATTTTTTTTCTTGTGTGGGGGGTGAGAAGAGTCTATTTTATATCTACTCTGTATGCTTAAGTCTAACATTAGTAGAGGGCAGTCTAGGAGTTGTAATGTAAAATTATATATTAAGCACTCCTGATATCTAACTAGATCTCATATACAAAATAAAGACAGCATCCTTCAGTTAGTATGTTAGATAACTAGCCTTGTTTAGTTATTATTTACTAAAATGTCCCTATTATATGTTACATTTATCAATGTTTAATGCTCATCTCTCATATAGTTCAGCTACATAATACCTATAGTCACAGATAGTCACCTATAGTCACAGATAGTCAACTATAGTCACAGATAGTCACCTATAGTCACAGACTTTAGGTTACCTGCTCCAACCCATTTGGCTTTAACATATGATTCTAGGTGTTATATTAGTTAGCCTGAAGTGTTCTGTCTGTTAGAGCTCTATTCACTGTCGTTAAGCTCACCTACATCATGTTTTTGGAATGTTGTCTCATTAAACTCCCTTGTATACCAGTGTAACTTGACCTTCATTGGTGGTTCCTATTCCTTGCATATATTTAACATACATATATACATATGTATTTTTTTTATCTAGATTTCTTTAAATTAAATGTTGTAGACTAGTCTCAATATGATGTTTTACAAGTTCCTGCTAAATTTTGAAAAAAATAATTAATTGGGATAAAGCAAAGTCAGATGGTTATTATTTTGTTTTTTTATTACATTTTTTATTATTAAAGTTTTCAAGTTTGAAATTACATATGTTATATACATCAAAAAGACATTGTATACACTCATTATCTTCCAAAGACTCTTGTTCGATAGTTAAGTCTTGATATAGTACATTTGTGTCTCTCAGTTAAGCATAGTAGAAAATATCTTCTTTCCGTCTCATTGTCATTTTGAAAACTTATATTTTCTTGTGATTCCAACTTTCAAACGAACAAAGACAGTAACTTCAAACAAAGTACAACTTGAATCCTACTATAACATGTAAAGCATTGCTATGCCATAATATATGGCCATGAAAGGGGGAAGTAGGGGAAGAGAAGAAGGGAAAGGGTGTAGAAATAATTTGGGATTTAAAAAGTGAGGTAGAACTCCTGTAAAGATAAATAGTCAGGGGATAGTAGTCAGGATTATAAATTTGTAAGGGAATTACTCTTTTCTCATGTTGTCAATGGCCCCTAGTAGGGATTCACAATAAAATGTAATGTCATAAAATCTTGTGAGGGTTCCTTTTCTGAAGTAAACGTATTCTGAAGTAATGTTGTGGTATATTGTACCTATTCTAGTCTGGAAGGGGGTTTAGTCGATTTCCATTTCCGTGCTATTAATGTCCTGGCATTATTTAGCCCTATTGTCAGGAGATTCCATCTAAATGTGCGAAATGCCGGAGGTCTATAGTTTAATAGCGCGGTCAGTGGGTTCAATACAAAGGATTCTTCCATTTATCAGTTTGAAGTCTACTTCTATTTGAAATTGTGACCAGAATGGTTGCAGCTTCTCACATTGCCACTATATATATGTGTGTGTGACATTGTACCTTTTGTACCACACCTTCTCCAGCATTTAATATTAATATTTTGGGTAAATGTGACTCAAGTGAACTGGAGTTAAATACCATTGTGTCAATATTTTATGGTTAAGTTCCAGGATCTTGGGGGATGCTGATGATTTGAGCATATTCTAAAATATATTATCCCAATCTTTGTTATTCAAGGAGATGTCAAGCTCCCGCTGCCAGCTTACAGAGTAAGAAGGTAGGGTACTTATGAATGCTTCTTATAATATGCGTCTACTTACAGAGAGTGTGCCAGGAAGGTGTTCATCCAAGAGGCACAGTTTTTCAAATGTTGTGAGTTTTCATGAAAGATCAGCCTTATATATCGAGATCTGAATTTAATGGCTTATCTGTGCATATTTTAACCAGGAAGAGTAATTCCCATCTGCTATCTCCTTTAAGTTCTGCCTTTGTTTTAGTTTACCATTATTCATCATTTTTTTAAACTGTACTGTGTATCCCATTTCCCCCTGTCAGAGTTTTTTCCCTGTTTTGCTTGCCATGTGCTGCTGGCAACCATTTTATTCACCTCTCTTGCCGACTCTGGTGCATACTGTGTGATGCTGCTCATTTCCTGCACTTCCTTTTATGGCCAGACTGGTGTACATCATCCATGTGAGACAGGATGCAGTCTCAGAATTGTGATGTCATCACTTATTATTTAAAGGGCCTCTGTTCAGTATGCTTTGCCCTTGCGTTGTCTCAGAGCTGTTTGTAAGAGCTCCTGTGTATAACCTGGCTGTATGACATCCCTCCTGGTTCATGATCCCAGGCTTGTTCCTGACTCTGCTGTTCTCCTTGTTCCTGATTACGGCTTGTCTGACTACTCGCTTTGGCTCCTGACTCGGCTCGTCTGACTACCAGCTTTGGTTTTGATTCCTGGCTTGTTATTTGACTTGTGGACTTTTTATTATTTTTTGCTAGTAATAAAGTCTGATTCCTAGCACCCAAACATTACGCAAGGGCCATGAATCCTGATGGTGCTAATAATCCACCTTTACCTTCCATAATTTCCAGGATGGATGAACAGGATCACCTCTTGGATCAATTTGAACTAGCCCTGCAAACCCTGTTGACTCACCCTGCACATTTGGACCAAAGTGACCCGCAAGTTATGGCTGCTCCTGTTTCCGCTGCTTCACCTAATCCTACCAGGAGCATGTCTGGTTCTGCACCTCTACCTCAGCATTATGGAGGTCGATCCTAATCAGTTTAGAGGGTTTTTGAACCAGGTGGGCATTTACTTTGAGATGTTACCTCAGACGTTTCCCTCTGACAGAGCTAAGGTGGGATTTCTCATCTCGTTACTCTCTGACACAGCTCTTGTCTGGGCTAATCCCTTGTGGTAGACTAATAAACCTGTGATTTCAAATTACCCTGAATTTGTGGCCTCCTTTTCGAAGGGTATTTGATGTTTCGGCTCGCTCCTCCTCTGCTGCTAAACGACTCATGTCCATTCAGCAAGGTACAAGATCTGTTGCTCAGTATGCCATTGAGTTCCGTATGCTTGCTGCAGAGGTAGGTTGGAACAATGAAAAATGAAAATGATCAAACGCCTTCTCGGCATCTGTTGATATAAGTATTCTGTGTTATTTAGTCCGTTGAACCTGTTCAATAAGGTGTCGGGTTCTTATGGTATTGTCCCTTGCCTCACGACCGGGGACAAAACCTGATTGGTCTACATGTATTAATTTAGGTAGGATCAAATTTATTTGTTTGGCTAATATTTTAGTAAAAATGTTTTATGTCCGAATTAAGTAAAAAGATAGGTCTATAATTTTCTACCATAACTGGATCTCATGATATGGGCTTCTCGGGTTTGTGTGGGCCAAACATTAGTATTATCAATAATAAGTGAGATTAGGGGCCAGAATATGTTTAAATTGTTTATAGTAGGGATTGGAAAACCCGTTGGGTCCGGGACTTTTATAAAGTGATAAACTATCTATTGCAGATATTACTTCCTGTAAATTTATGGGATCCTCCAACTCCTTATATATGTCAGGTGGAATTATAGGTAGATCTACCTCATTGAGGTAGGTCAAGCATGCTTCTGGTATTCTCGTCATTTCTCAGGGGGGGATTGTATAGACTCTGGTAATATGTTTTAAACTTGTCTACTATGTGATATGAGTTCTGTGAATATTTCCATTCGGACTGTCGTATTTTGTGTATATATGAATTGGTTTGTTTTGCTCTCAGCATTTGTGCTAGGACAGTTTTATTTGATTCAGCATAATATAATTTCTTAAGGAAAAATCCTTTATCTTGTGCTTCTTTATTTAATACATGATTATGATTTCTTCTAGCTGTTTATAATTGTTTACTAATTTTATGGTCTAATGGATTAGTTTTATGTAGAGAATCAGCTGATTGTAGGGTATTTATGGCTTCTGTGTAGGCTATTTTATACTGCTTTCGTGCTATAGCAATCTGTTTAAAAAAATCCCGGCGTAACACGGCTTTATGCGCTTCCCATATAGTAGTAAGTGAAATCTGAGAGGGTAGGATAAAGCTAAAAAATTCTTGTAGTGCCGACGTGATTTTATTAAATATTTGCATTTTTTTCAGGAGGGTTTAATCTAATATCTACAATGGGGCAATCTGACCATTTCAAACTAGCTCTTACCGATGCATAGTCCGACCAACTAATATTTTCAATATCTGCAATTAAGCTATAAGTGAGTTGCTCTACGAAAATGTAATGAATATGCAAAGAATTTTTGAGTGAATGGGAATAAAATTTAATTTTTTTTTGTTGAGGGTGGTTTGTTCTCCATGCATCAATTAGAAACAACTTTCAAAGGTTCATATAGATTTTACGGTTAGATGAATGGGGTACTGTACCGCGTCCAGAGGAACAGTCTTTGGGGCCGATTTATCAAGCTCCATATGGAGCTTGATGCCCCTGTTTCCGCGGGAGCCTTCAGGCTCGCCGGAAACAGAAGTTATGAACTCCATTCTTGTCTGCCTGCTCTAAGGCCGCGGACAGAAATCAACCCGATCGAATACGATCAGGTTTTTTGTCACCCCTGTTAGTGGTCGATTGGGCGGGAATCTGCAGGGTGTGGCATTGCACCAGCAGTTCACAAGATCTGCTAATGCAATGATAAATGCAGACAGCATATGTTGTCTGCATTTATCGATGTGCAGCGTACATGATACTCTACATCGTATCATGTTCGATCGCACTATGATAAATCTACCCCTATGTCTGGTCCTAAGGCAACATTTAAGTCTCCCAAAAAAATTTAGATAATTTTTTGTTTGATGCATATTAATTAACTAAAGTAATAATGGCCATTTCAGCGTTAAAACAGCAACACAGCCATTACGAGTCTTGTCGGTATAGCTATACCGCAAGCCTTTAAGCCTGTAACTAAATGTCAGTCCCGCACTTGAAAAAATTATATTTTTGCATGGGATTTCCATAGCACTGACATTACAAGTTTTGCGGTGTGGCTAAAAAGCTTGTGTTACACCCTATAACAACATGATTCGTTCCGCAATCTTAGACCAGTAGTTATGAGTTTTACGCAACAAAACTGTTACACAAAACTCATAACTAAAGTGTTACAAAGTACACTAACACCCATAAACTACCTATTAACCCCTAAACCGAGGCCCACCCGCATCACAAACACTATTTTAAAGTTATTATCCCTAATCTGCCGCTCCCGACATCGCCGCCACAAATACAATTTATTAGCCCCTATTCTGCTGCTCCTGACATTGTCACCACTATACTAAACTTATTAACCCCTATTACCCTGCACCCTAACAGCACCCACACTATAATACAGATATTAACCCCTATCCCGCCGCTCCCTGATATCGCCGCCACTAAATAAAGTTATTAACCCCTAAACCTCTGGCCTCCCACATATCTACCACTAAATAAACCTATTAACCCCTAAACCGCCAGCCCCCCATCCCAACAAAACTAAATTAAACTATTAACCCCTAAACCTATCACCCCCTAACTTTAGATTAAAATTACAAGATCCCATCTTAAAATAAATAAAAACTTACCTGTTAAATAAAAAAAAACTAAGTTTAAACTATATATTAAACTAACATTACTATTATACTAAAATTCAAATAACTATCGATTAAATAAATTAAATTACAAATTTAAAAAACCTAACCCTACTAAAAAAATTAAATCTTCAATTACAAAAAAAAATACTAAATTACAAAAAATAACAAACAAAATTATCCAAAATAAAAACAATTACACCTAATCTAATAGCTCTAATAAAAAAGCTCCCCCCAAAAATTAAAAAAACCTAGTTTACAATAAACTACCGATGGCCCATAAAAGGGCCTTTTGTAGGGCATTGCCCTAAAGAAATCAGCTCTTTTCCCTGTAAAAAAATACAAACCCCCCAAAATAAAAAATCTAACTTTAAAAAAACTAAGCTACCCATTGCCCTGAAAAGGGCATTTGTATGTGCATTGCCCTTAAAAGGGCATTTAGCTCTTTTAAGAAAGCCTAAAACCCTAATTTAAAAAAAAAAAAAAAACACAAAAAAAGTTTAAAAAAACCTAATACTAACCCCCGACAATACACTTACAGATTTTGAAGTCTGGACATCCAGACGGCGAGAAGTCTTCATCCAGACGGCGAGATCTTCATTCTTCCAGGTGGCGTCTTCTATCTTCATCCAGACGGCATCTTCTATCTTCATCCCGGCGGCGCGGAATGTTTCCATCCTGAAGACATCCGGCGCAGAGCATCCTCTTCATATGGTTGCCGTTGTATACTGAATCTTCAATGCAAGGGAGCCTTTTTAAAATGGCATCCCTTGCATTCCTATTGGCTGATTCTGATTCAAATTCAAATCAGCCAATAGGATGAGAGCTACTGAAATCCTATTGGTTGTTTAAATCAGCCAATAGGATGAGGCAATGCCCATACAAATGCACTTTCAGGGCAATGGGTAGCTTAGGTTTTTTTAGAGTTAGGTTTTTTATTTTGGGGGGTTGGTTGGGTGGTAGGTTTTACTGTTGGGGGGGTCTTTGTATTTTTTTTTACAGGGAAAAGAGCTGATTTCTTTAGGGCAATGCCCTACAAAAAGCCCTTTTAAGGGCTATTGGTAGTTTATTGTAGGCTAGGGATTTTTTATTTTGGGGGGGCTTTTTTATTTTTAAATGGCTATTAGATTAGGTGTAATTGTTTTTATTTTGGATAATTTTGTTTGTTATTTTTTGTATTTAAGTATTTTTTTATTTTTTGGAATTTAGTATTTATTTATTTTTGTAATTGTAGATTTAATTTTTTTTAGTAGGGTTAGGTTTTTTAATTTGGAATTTAATTTATTTAATTGATAGTTATTTTAATTTTAGTATAATAGTAATGTTAGTTTAATATATATAGTTTAAACTTAGTTTTTTTTTATTTCACAGGTAAGTTTTTATTTATTTTAAGATAGGGATCTTGTAATTTTTATTTAAAGTTAGGGGGTTGTTAGGTTTAGAGGTTAATAGTCTAATTTAGTATTTTGCAATGTGGGGGGCTGGCGGTTTAGGGGTTAATAGACTTATTTAGTGGCAGTGATGTGGGAGGCCATAGGTTTAGGGGTCAATAACTTTATTTAGTGGTGGCAATGTCAGGGAGCGGCAGAATAGGGGTTAAGGGGTTAATATCTTTATTATAGTGTCTGCGATGTTGGGGTGCGGGTAATAGGGGTTAATAACTTTATTATAGTGGTTGAGATATTGGGAGCGGCAGATTAGAGGTTAATAACTTTATGTAGGTGTTGGCGATGTCGGGGGCAGCAGATTAGGGGTTTATAACTTTATGTAGGTGTCAGCGATGTCGGAGGCAGCAGATTAGGGGTTAATAACTTTATTTTAGGTGGTGGCAATGTTGGGAGCAGCAGATTAGGGGTTAATAACTTTATGTAAGTGCCGGCGATGTCGGGAGCGGCAGATTAGGGGTTAATAACTTTATTTAGGTGACTACGATGTCGGGAGCGGCAGATTAGGGGTTAATAACTTTATGGGGTCAGCAGATTAGGGGTGTTTAGACGTGGGGTTTATGTTAGGATGTTAGGTTTAAACGTAACTTTTTTTTCCCCATAGACATCAATGGGACTGCGTTACTGAGCTTTTCATTCCGCGATCACAGGTGTTTTTTTTTTTTCTAACACGCTCTCCCCATTGATGTCTATGGGGAAAGTGTGCACGAGCACATCAAAGCAGCGCTTGTATTTTGTGCGGTATGGAGCTTAACGCAACCATATCGCACGCACAAGTCGGCTTTTCAAAAAATCGTAATGGCAGCGCTATAGAGGGTGAAATAACGCAACTTTTTTTTTTGTTCCCATGAGATGCAAAAAACCCTGTTGGATATTCCTTATTTTAGTCTTTGTTTTTTTTATCTAATTTTAGTTAACATTTAGAAATACAATTATTATTATTATATTACAAGTATCTTCTCTGAATAACAAAATGAATCAATTACAGTTTGCTGCATGTTTCTTGTTTTTTAAACCATACTGAAAGCACTGCTGCATTCATTTCATGCTTTGTTTAATATGCGTGTGTGTCTAAGCATTTGGCAAGCGCAACTGCTTTTTGTTTTTGTCAGTTGTAATCCAACAATAACATACACCATTGATGTTTTTCTGCTATGCATGAAGTCATATTAAATGAGTATAAATATGACTGCCCAAAAAAGCAATTATTTGATGTATATCTAAAATAAAGTTGTTTTTTATTCCTTTTTTTTTTTTTATAAAGTATTTATATATTTATTTAGAAAGCATTTTTAACCATAACATTAAAAGTTAGAAAATGAAAAAGAATAATTTGTGGTATTGTTTACATGGAACTAAGCTAACACCTATATATTTAGCAACTGTGATTGTAACCTATTTGGTAGGTATTGACAGTTTTATTTTTATTTGTAGTAATAATGTCCATATGCAGGATATTTTAATAAGGGAAGTATTTGGATGAAAAAAAGTATTAAAAAAAAATAAAGTCTTATGGTTTGCAAAAAATAACTGAGTTTAAAAAACAATAGGCAAAATGTATTTAGGGAGAAAATTTGGCTTTCTTTTGGTTTGGATACCTCATGTTTACTCATCAAAGGACTTAAAAAAATGCCAAGCTCTCATAGATCTCTTAGCATTGCTGTCATCATTCTCCAGTCCTAGATAGGTCCTTGGAGAGTTGAGTATGCAGCTGTGGAGCTGCTCCACTGACAATCCAGCAGTCAGAATCTTATCTTCACACTTTTGCTTTCATAACCTCTAATGAAAATCATATGGAGTAAACTAGTATTCCTCCCTGTGTTATACTGATTGAAGATACAAATGTCCTTATGTTTGAGGAGGAATGCACACAACCGTTTGGCAAGGCTCACATCTTTGTGAAAGTGTCAGTTGGTAGAAACTGACATATAGCTTACATGCCCCTGAAAAAAATTGCACACTAATTTAAACTCTAATTGTAACCACTTGGAACAGGAGTGCTCCTTGTTTACAATATACTTGACAAGAACATAAATACAGGAAACCATAATTTCTTTGAAACTGTTTGCTATGATGAGCAGAAGATAAAGCATTAACTAATTTACATGCTCATTTCACTTAGAGATAAAATATTGTCAATGAAAGTTTCAACATAACTAGTCATTTGTTTTTTTTACTACACAAATTAGCTATTGTTTAGAGTTTTATATACATTTCAGAATCATTAAAGAAGCGTTTTTTTTTTGCTTTTAGCATCTAAGTTTTATTTTAAAACATAATTTTTTTTTTGAAAAATAAAGGTTTGTGGATGTACTTCATCATTGTAAAATATAAAGGCCTAGTTTACGAGTGGAACGCAAAATTGCGCTTTTGCAAGCATGATATTTGCACTCCACTCAGTAATACCAGCACACACAAATATGCACTGGTATTACAAGTTAAGCGCAATGTGAACACGACTTTGTGTTCGCATTGCCTAGAAGCATTGTGCTCACGAGAGAATGCTTCCATAGGATCCAATGAGAGCCTCGTTCTGATGCCGTCAGACATGACAAAGAACCTAGCACAGCGTAGGGGGTCACGCAGCGTTGAGCAGCAAATTTAAAATATATATACATATTAACACATAAAGATATATGTATATAAGCATATACATATATATTTACAGTTTAAAACACAGTCCCCATAGACCACTATGTAAAGGCACCTTTCAGTGCCTTGTTTTTTCGAACACCCCACATCCCCTTTAACCCCTTATAACTGCTTTGTGCAGTTATTTAAAAAAAAAAAAAAACAACATATTTTTATTTTCACAAAGGAACTGTCCACTTTATTTGGGGGGGGGGCAATTGATGGGGTTTTTTTAAAATTAACCAGAGGTCTGACCTCTCTTTAATTGAGCTTAGCGCAAAGTGCTACAGCAGGCTCGCGGAGCATTAACCAGCCACTTGTAATGACTGATTATTTAATGTGCGCCTGTAAAAGGGCAAGTTGGCTCCTTTATAGGTGCACTTTAAAATAGTGCTTCACTTGTAATCTAGCCGAAAGTCTATGGATGGCATTTAAATACTTATGAGAAGACAAAACAGTACCGGTATCAGGCACCCAGCCATTTAGAAGGTATGTCGCCTTATGAGGAAATGAATTGAAGATAGCCGGTTTCACCGTAATAGTGAAATAGAATAGGTAACCAGGATCTTAGGCCTGTAGTAAACTAGTCCTGTGTTATTGTAGTATCCAATGAGGTCTCTGCTGCTGCCCAAAATACCGGGTGTGTATTTCCAAAAAGGCACCCAAACGAAGGAGAGCTGAAACAGAGAAAAAAAGACAGGTGCAGCCCGACTCAGTTGTAAAACATTTAATGGGTAAGAGCACACACAGCTAAATGGCAACTTACAGGATTTAAAATTATAAAAGACACGTCGGTGTAACTGCATATATATATGCCATCCCAGATTAGCAGTTTCCAAAGTTCACCGTTTCTCAGCGTGTCTACCACCTCAGTCGGTTAAATACCAAGTCTGGAGGTTAAGCCGCAACCTGTCTGTGTGGAGCCAAATGGGATAGTGCAGAGACACAGCGTGGTAATTCTCTACACGCGTTTCATCTGAAACTGATCAGACTTTTTCAAGAGAATGATTCACAAGTATCTATCACAAAAGCTCCTAACCGGCTTAGAAGAGGGCCAAGGTGCCGACTTCCTGTTTAAAACTAGCCAATGGAAAGTCTTAGAAAATCGGCCATTGATGCAGGTATATCAATGTAATACAAATGTAATATAACATGACAACAAAGTAACATAACAACAAAATGGGTGTACATTGTAACAAATTGCACGGCAAGTAAAATGAATTAATGTTAAAAATGTTGAAAAGCATTACTGAAAAAGTGTATTACAGATATATACAGGAGTAGAGTTACAAACCTAATGGAACTTAAAATAAAATTAAAAACTATGAGAGAATACAGAGAAAATAAATCTATATGGTTAATAAGAATAGATAAAACATCTAAATTGAGTTGATAGTTCCATCCTAAAGAAATGTTCAACTTTAAAATTAGAAATGAAAAAAATTTAAAATTGACGTAAACCCAATCTAAAACCCTGAGGTTTTTCAAATTTGCCTGAGAGAAATGAGTAGAGATAGCGATATCTATAATCATAAGTATGATGAGGCGGATGTGCTAAATATGGTTAGACACGCTAACATATAACTGTGGCATTACTTTTATACTGGCAGTATGCTAACGTTTAGCGTGATTAATCTATTAGTGGAAATATAGTTCCTAGGAAAAGAAGATCGCAGAGGAATAGTACAAAATAAGGGCCTTCCTAGCTAGAACAATGTGTAGATGTAGAAGAATACTACGGTGCCCCCACTAGTTACATGAAAGCTTGTAAATCCAGTTCCATGTAAAGGCCTTGAGGATGCATAGAGCCTAGTGTATAAATCCAGAGCCTAGTGTATAAATCCAGTATGATTCTCTACTTCTTAAAGTGAGTAACCTGTTGGAATATCTGTTATTGGAAATCCAATCGATGATTTTTATGTTCAAACTGTTGGGATTCATATGATGATGAATCCGAAAATGTTCAGGGACACTATGTGTTCTAAGGCTTGCCTTGATGTTATTGACATGTTTGTTGAATCTTGTTCGTATATTCCTTTTGGTCCTGCCTATATATATAGAATTGCAACTGCAGCTCAAATAATAAACTTCATATATAGTGCTGCAGTTACATTTGTATTTCATCTTAAAATCCTTTGTTTGGTTGAAATTATAAAAAGTGTTCCCTGTATTAACGGAACTGCACATCCTATATTTCTTGACTCCACACCTATAGGTACCTGTTTTTTGTGTGATCCATGTAGTAACGTTTTTATCTTCTAAGGTCTTACAAAGTTTTGTGGGTGCTAATATATTTTTTAGGTCCCTATTTTTCCTAAAGGTGATTAGCTGTCTCTCATCTAATGATTCCCCTAGAATGGGATCTGCTTTTAAGATTCCTCAATGTTTCTTTAAAATATTTTGTATGTCCTTGCTGCCTTGTTTATAAGTGGTGATAAACCTGGTATTATTATTCATGTTTTTGTCTGGATTCTGATTTTTAGGAATCAAAAGGGTCTCTCTTTTCATGTTATCAACTCGTTTCTTTGCCGTTTTGATGATTCTTTGGTCATAGCCTTTTTCAATAAATCTAGCGTCTAATAATTTTGTTTCTTTCAAATAATCAGTTTCTTTTGTGCAATTCCTCTTTATTCTCTGATACTGTCCTAGAGGGATATTTGATTTCCACCTTGATAGGTGGCCGCTCTTAGCACTTAATTTTTTTTTTCTATCAGTAGGCTTGCAGTAGTTTGCTACTGCTACTTTCCTATTATCATCTACAAAAAGTAGAAGATCTAAGAATTCAACTTGCTGTTTATCGATTTTGGAAACAAATTGGAGGTTATAAATATTATTATTAATATGTTTGATGAATTCCACAGTTTATAACTCTGACCCATTCCATATAATGACAATATTGTCTATATATCGGTAATATTGAATAAGATTATTTTTATAGGGGTTATTAGACCAGACGTATTTCTCTTCAAAGTGGTTCATATAAAGTTTGGCATACGATGGGGCAAAAGTGGTCCCCATCGCAGTGCCTTGTATTTGTTGATAAAATTGTCCCTCAAAAAAAAAAAAAGTTATGATTTAGTATAAAACTAATGCCAGCCAGAGGTGGCAGAGTCTAGCAGCCCAGGCTAATGGCTGCACACTAAGACGGCTCTGCAGATCTAAAGTTTGCCGGGACAAATAATGGTATATAATTAACTGCCAATTGCCCTAAGCTGGAGGGGGATACAATGTTTTAAGATGCGGTGAAGTACTATGCCCATAATTGATGCCTAGCATGAGTTAAGCGCTGTCTCGCTGGGGAACACGAGGAACTGCGCCATTACTGAAGTGCGACACGGATGAGCACCTAACCCAAAAGCAACTACTCACTGGCCTACAACGAAAAGGCTGAAGCCTACAATGGCATCCCTACCTGAAGCTGCCACAGTCCGTGAGGGAGAGCGGCACAGAGATAACAATCAGGCTGCGAACCGACCGCAAGTGGTGACCCACACGCTCCAGACACCAGTATCACTACGCCTTTGATGCAGTCCAGCTACAGTGAACGGCGCACATTAAAAGGTACATCAGGGGGCAAACAGCTCCAAAGGGGGCTAGTAGCAAAAAGCATAAGACACCTACTTACTATTCACGGGGGCACATAACAGCTCCTTAGCGGCTCGACACTGCCACATCAGCAATAACCGGTGCTGGCTTAAAAGTTAACCCTGCGCTCCCCATAAGGCCTCCCAAACATATACCCTAATACAAATTAGATAGGCCTAAGAGACACATCTCACGCTTCACAGGGGGCATAGATTTAACATCTACCTCTACCTTTAGGCACTATTATATGTGCCATATCCATGGGTATGCCCTGCAAACGCGCACCAAGGTCAGACAAGCAGGTCCCTTCCTTACTTATGAGCCACTATATGAGGCCTCAGACACATACACCTGATAAATCTACTGACCAGTATTCACAGTCGACTGAGACACCCCATAGGGGCATACCGCAAGAAATGGAGCAAGCAGAAATTACTGCTATCACTAGGGAAGACCTAAAGTTACTTTCCTCTAAAGAGGATGTCAAAGATATATTATCTGAGGTTAGAGGCTTATTTGGAGAGCTGAAGAGAGATGTATCCCAACTCACTACCAGCATTGACACACTAGAACAAGCACAATCTGCTGTCCAAACAGAGGTAGGGAGTAACTTCCAATCAATTGCACAACAAAATGAAGCTATTAACTTCCTCTTAGATAAAGTAGAAGACCTTGACAACCGCAATAGGAGGAATAATCTGCGTATCAGGGGCATCCCTGAATCAGTGTCGCCATTGGCACTTAATGGATACCTCCAAGACCTATTTAGATTGATAAAAAGCACCCCTTCCTCCCCGGACATCCCACTAGAGAGAGCCCACAGATCATTACGTCCCAAGCCGACATCCAAGGCCCCACCTAGGGATGTCATAATCCGCTTCTTAAGTTTTGTGGACAGAGAGGACATTGCTAGAGGGGCTAGAATTAAAGCTCCATTGTCACACACAGGGATAGCGCTACAGGTCTTCTCAGACTTATCACCCGCTACACTACAGAAGCGAAGAGACCTTAAACACATAACAGAAACACTTAGAATTCATAAAATACCATACCGATGGGGCTTCCCTCTTAGCTTAATAGCTAACTGCAATGGACAAACTGCGGTCTACAAAACGGAACAAGATCTTCCGAACTTCTACAAGACACTGGGCATATCGCAGAACAGGATCACAGGCGCTGCAGTTTCACCCCAGATTCGACATCCCCAAGAGGATTACCAGCGTCAACCCACGACCTCTAATCAGGAGAAAGAGCTGACCCATGAAGGAGAGACAAGTCCTAAAATATGGTCAGAAACCCCAACAGGAACTGATTCGACATGGGAAAAATGATGCCTTAAACGCACATGGAACTAACTCTCTTTTCTCTTTTCTACTCCCCGAAAATATACAGTTTGAACACTTACTACACTTTGCTGTTGTTGGCCGAGACTCTCTTTCATATTGTTCTCCTTTAAGAACATTGGGACTTAACCCCACAGTGCTAAAAGGACAATCCACAGAAGCACAGAGGAGATGACGTCAGGCAGATGAGTAATAGATAATATAATGTACTGACATGATTTGAAATTGTTATTCTTTGATTTGTATATTTTGTTAATATTTTGTTGAAACAGTTTTCTTACTTTACCTCACTGAAGAAAGGTATGAGCAACCACATTACGCAGTTGCAGCCCTTACTACACAGATTTTAGGCAGCTACCACTCATGCATGACAGCCACACAGTAAATACTCTGATCCAAAGCATTATGACAGGACGAAAGACTCCCAGAGCTGTTAAATCAGCTTTCATGAGTGCTCTGTACCTCAGACACATTGGTTATTAGACAGGAACATTATCAGGAACCAGTGAGGCCCGCTATGCATAGACACTGACGTACCCCACTCTCCACAACATCAGCGCAGCACATATAAGACCCATAAAGAGAAATAGGTCTATCTAAGGACAACTGACCAACATTCCTCCCCCAATACTCACTGAAGCCTACACACAGCTTATACGTCCCCCCTCCACTAGGCTTTGACAAAAAGAAGACCACCAATTAGGTACATAGTTTCATACCATAAGGCCATAACATAACACATGACTGATCAAAAAGGCAATGAAAGATCTCATTCCCCACTACTTATTGTTAACATAGAAATTGTTATATTGTTATTATTCTGAATCTTTGACCCGGTTGGGTTTGTTCTATTAAGAGTTTCAAGCAGGGAGTAGCTTAATTTTTTTGCTACCCTCGTATTGTATATTTTGTTGATGCAGATACTGTATTCTTCTGGTTTACCACTGTCATTTGAATAGGGCGCAGGCAGAGCCCCATCCCTTACCTTTCCCTATATACCCCTTTTTTTTCCTTAACCCATCTGATACTGTTGTGTTGGGCATGACTGCTAGGTATATGTTGCAAACCGCCTTTACAACTGCTTGTTTTATCATTGACCTGCATTTCCTGCTCTATATCATACCGGAGACGGAAGGTATGCAATCTATCACTTTTACCACAGTAAATGTCAAAGGCTTTAATACACAGCAAAAAAAGAAATATAATACTTACAGACTTACACAAGCAAAACTGCGCAATAATTCTTCTCCAAGAAACGCACTTTAAAAAAGGCAGGGAACCACGTTGGCTCCACCACAAATACCCGACTCCATTCTTTGCATCTGGCCAAACAAAAAAAAATGGAGTGGGCATCCTCATTAGAAAAGACATTCCCTTCCAAAAATTGCACATAGAGCAAGACATAGACGGCAGACTACTAATCCTGACGGGACTACTATATAATAGACCTCTTACTCTGGTCAATGCTTACTTTCCTAATCGGGCCCAAAAAACTTTTATGCGATATCTAACTGGAAAGATACTTGACCTCAAAAAGGGAATGCTAATAGTCGGCGGGGACTTAAACACCCCATTAAATCCAAAATTAGACACCTATGGAAGCTGCTCACATATATCGAAAAAGGACATTAAAAGCATTAACTCACAAATTCATACCCTATCTCTTCATGATGTCTGGCGCACCTTTCACCCCACCTCCCAAGACTACACTTTTTACTCACACCCACATAACTCCTACTCACGTATTGACTACATTCTAACCAACGCACTTACACTCTCTTTAGTTAAAAATACCCGAATTCATTCAATTACGTGGTCAGACCATGCACCGGTCTCATGCACCATTAAGTGGCCTGAAAAAAGGATATCCTCCTTCCAGGGGAAACTGGAGGATTACCTCCTAGATAACCCGATCATTAGTCAGGATATAGAAAAAGCACTGACGGAATATTTCCACCATAATGACGACACTGACACGCCCTACACCAACATCTGGGAAGCGTATAAATGCGTACTAAGAGGCGAATTTATCAAACACAAGGTCAATTTAACTAAACAGCGCAGGCTCAAAATTGAACAACTTACGGGTAAGATAAGCACACTAGAATTATCTCACAAACAAACTCCCAACAATGACGCACTACTCACAGAGTTAAAAAAGACCAGGATAGACTTTAACGAGCTTAAATATACCAGAAGCAAGCTTTTATTCTCCGACAAAAATATTTCGAACAAGGAAATAAATCCGGCAAATTATTAGCCAGAATCATACGCAGGAAACAATTTAAGTCACACATATATGCTGTTAAAAATAAGGAAGGAATAGATAAAAAAGACAGCTTGGCCATAGCGGACATCTTCCATAAATACTACGCATCACTATATGACCTACCTAGCTCCCTCCCCCAACTACATACACCCGAAACTAGGAGAGACAAACTGAATCAATATCTAGAAGATGTGCACTTACCTACTCTCACAGAAGAACAGTCACACTCTGTAGACTCCCCTATCGCCATCACAGAGATAATGACAGCCATTAAGGACCTTCCCGCAGGGAAAAGCCCAGGCCCTGATGGGTTCAGCACTAAATATTACAAAAAATTCTTCCAGATTCTAGCCCCCAAACTACACGAAACATTTAACGCACTAGAAGAAACCGGCGGCTTCCCAAAATCCATGTTAGAAGCACACATTACCGTAATACCAATACCGGGAAAAATCCTGAACGCCCCACAAAATTTCCGGCCAATATCCCTTCTTAATACAGACATTAAGATTTTTGCAAAAATTTTGGCAGATAGGCTGAACCCAATACTCACTCAAATTATATCCCCGGACCAGGTTGGCTTCATCCCTGGCAGAGAAGCTAGGGACAACACTTTGAAAGTCAACCAGCTCATAGCATATGCCCAAGTTAATCACATCCCTTTATCTCTTATTTCCACCGACGCCAAAAAGGCATTCGACAGGGTAGACTGGGATTTTCTCAGGGCTGCCCTGTCTAAATTCAATATTGGCCAGGGATTAATAAAACAAAATATTCTTCCTATATTCGGACCCTACAGCTAAGATCAAAGTCAACTCGATCTTATCAAAACCCTTTCACATTAGAAATGGCACTCGACAAGGGTGCCCCTTGTCACCCATTTTATTCACACTATCAATAGAAATATTGGCACACAAAATCCGGTCGAACCCCCTGATTAAAGGTATCTGCATACAACATACAAATTACAAACTGGTAATGTATGCGGATGATGTCCTTTTAACTATCACAGACTTAGAAAACTCGTTACCACCCCTTATGAAAGAGTTTGAGGAGTATGGTAAACACTCTAACTTCCTACTCAACCTGGGAAAATCAGAAATATTAAATATAAATGTCCCTGTTCTTGCTATGGAAACACTACAGGCATCATGTCCTCTGCGTGTTCAGAACATACAATTAAAATATCTGGGTATCTATTTGACGGCAGATATTCAGACCTCATTTCTAGCTAATTATAAAATGCTTCAAACAGACATTGTCAGGGATCTGTCCTGTTGGAGAAATAAGCCTCTTTCCTGGATTGGAAGGATACATATAATAAAGATGAATATCTTACCCAGGATTTTATACCTATTGCAGGCCTTACCCATACCACTACCCAAAACATTTATAACACATATGCAAAGAAACATAGAACAGTTTATATGGGGCTCTACCAAACCTAGAATCCCAAGAAAGACTTTATATCTGACCAGAGACCAGGGGGGACTCGGTATACCAAATTTAGAAAGATATAGACCTACATCAAGCATACAAAGACTCACAGACTGGTGTCACAACTCTATCCACAAACAGTGGACACAATTGGACAGGGAGATACTCAAAGTAACAAACGTAGGCGGTTTGAGATGGCTCCAACCTGCCGACAGACCCAATGTGATACATAATTATCCCCTCCTACAAGAATACTTTTCACAGTGGGACAAATTGACAGCAACTAGCACGCAAATTACATCCAACCCCTCTCCACTGATGCCGTTATCAAATAATCCTGAAACCCTTTTCCTATCTCCCCACCGTTACATTCCACAATATACCCCCAAGACTCCAACACATACCTGGTAAAATATTACCAAGAATGGAAACCTCATTACTAGACAAGAACTGTCTGAGAAGGAGACATGGCTGCCCACCTCCTGGTATTTGTATGCGCAGCTATCACACTACCTTAGCTCCCACAAACAAAAGCATAACCTTACTAGACCTCTAACAAGGTTTGAATCTTTGTGTGCACTACCTTTTAGGCCACGACATACCATCTCCATTATCTATAAAATTCTATCATGCCCAGAACCAAAAGAACTCCCCACTTACTGTTACAGATGGCACAGTGACCTAGGAACTGAGATAGAACATAAAGATTGGGAGAAAGCCTTCACTCATCACAAAAGGGCGTCTGTCTCGGCAAAAATTTTGGAAATTAATTATAAATTTCTGGCCCGGTGGTATCTCATGCCGCAGAGGCTACATAAAATATTCAAACATGCTGATAACAAGTGCTGGCGGATTTGCGGCGAGACAGCCGACATCCTATACATTTGGTGGGCGTGCCCTAAGCTGGACTCCTTTTGGAGCCAGATCTTTACACACATTAACAACAGGCTTTCATCTCATATACCACAAGACCCACGTATTCTACTCATGCTTGATCTACCAGACCTTAAGGAAGATGTTAAAATGTCCCTACTGTATATAATGTTAAGCAGTGCAAAAATCCTAATCCCACAGAGATGGAAAACGCAACACATACCTACTCTGAACATGTGGATAGAACAGGTGGACACGCTATTAGCACTGGAAAGATACCACTTCCATAGGACAGGAGAGATTACCACACACAAACTTATGCTCATGAGGTGGAATACCTCCAAAACCACATAGGCTGAATTATAGGCAATATAGCGTAATAACTCAGGCTCAACACACTACAGTATCTGCCCCCGTCCAGCATGCCTTTACCCTCCTCTTCCCACCTACCTCCCTTTCCGCCTGCGCCCGACTTCTTCTTCATCATTATTATTATTATTATTATTTATGATGGACCTGACTAGGAGAAAGAAAAATTAAGTATGTTAACAAGAAAATCTCTGTAAGACAGGGCAAACGTGACCCCTGCCACCCAGACCCTTACCATCTTTCTTGTTGACCCTTTATATGTGCACTCGTGCATTTATATAACCCAAAGTATCGAAAACTCGCCCCGCCGAACTTACTTTGTTTAAAATTATGGACTCTCAAGTACAGGAACAACCGCCAAGGAACTCTCGTACTAAACCCTATATATGTATTGGAGCCTTGGACTACACAGCTTGACAAGGCGAAGAATGGGCGAATATTTAGATTCACTTTGTATAGGATGTTGACCTACTTGATCAATCAACTTGCATGTACTTGCACGGAGTGCCTCTTGCTTGTTTCTTTTTATATCGTACTGTTTCTGTTTTACCAATAAAAAGAAATTTAAAACTAAAAAAAAAAAAAAAACAAATGCCAGCCAAAATAAAATCCAAGTGTTTATTTGACATGTCAGTATTCTCCAGTGACTCCTGTACAGAATTGATGCCAATAATGTGTGGGATACACGTGTATAATGAAGATACGTCACACTTGATCCATATATAATTATCAAGCCACTCTAATCCTTCAAATGTGTTAATTGTGTGTACTGTATCTTGAAAGTACTCTCTAGTTGATTTAACGATAGGCTGTAGATAGTGATCAATGTGAATTGATAGATTGTTGGTAAGGGACCCAATGCCCGAAATTATGGGCCTTCCCTGGGTTTCAATGAGTGTCTTGTGCACTTTCGGTAAGTGATAGAAAATGGGTATGGTTGGATGATTTTCCATGAAAAAATTGAATTCCTCACATTTGAGAATGTTTTCATTCTTGGCATCTTTTAATATGTCACTTAGTTTATTCTTAAATTTAGTGGTGGGATCAAACTGGAGTTTCTTGGTTGTGCTAGTATCGTTTAAGATGTTGTGGGCTTCTTTAAGGTAGTCTTTTTTGTCCTGCATAACACCCCCCCCCCTTGTCAGCCGCTCTAATCACTATGTCCCTGTTTTCTTGTAGGGATTTAAGTGTCTTTCATGCCAGGTCAGGTTGTCATTATACCTGTTGACCCAAGTGTTGCCTTTATTTTCCCATAGCTTACTTAAATCTCCACAAACTAGTTTATTAAATGTGGTTATATATTCTCCCTGAGCTGAATAGGGATAAAAACTAGATTTCCTCTTTAAATTGCTATGTACTATATTTTGTTCATGAATAGACAAATTTAACTGGTCATCTAGGGATGTTTGTTCCAATTGTGTTGGCAACGATCTGTTATTTTCTAAACTATGTAGGACTCCTAAGGTTTAATAATCGTCCTTGTTTAGGCTATGCTGGGTAGGTGTGAAGGATTTGGACACACTCTTAATAAAATACCTTTTGAGTGTAAGATTCCGTATGTATTTCTGAAAATCTATGTACATCTGGAATCTGTCTGGGGCTGCTTTGGGTGCAAAATTAAGGCCTTTAGCTAAAGGTTTGGTTTCATTGTTTCCTAATTTAATACTTGATAGATTGAAAATATTCGTTAAATTTCTCTTTATCTCATCCTTTTTGTGTTTGGATCTCTGAATCTTTCTGTCCCCTCTACATCCCCGCTGCCCCTTCGTCTTTTTCCGGGGGTGACTCTCTGATTTTGATTTGTGGAATCTTCTATTTCTTTTAAGTTTCAAAATATTTATTTTTGTGGGATGGCCAGTTCTAAAAAATGTAGCTGATGATCTTTCTCTTTGTTATATTTGTCTCCAGTTCCTAAGTGTGGAGTCTTAAAATGGGGATGAGTCTTAGGTTTGGCACCCTGTTTGTGCCAACTAGTTTGTGGATATTCTTTATCTTTTACATATGTGAGGACCTCATATCTATTGTTGGACTGGTTATGATTCCTTGGTTCCTCCTGTTGTTTATATGATGTGGTATGTTTCATGTAGGAATGAGTAAAATGATTTGGTTCTTTGGGGCGCAATGATTTTTGTTTAGGTGTATGGTGCGTATTGCTTTTCCCACCATTATAAGATTGTTGTTTATCCTTATTTCCATACCATTGTTTATTTCTGTTCCATAAGTTGGTGTTCCCATAATAATTCTGTTTTATATGTGATTGGAGTTTATTTGTATTATGAGTGTTGTCATAAATAGTGCTGTCATTATAGTTATGATTAGAAATGTGATTGCTACTTCTGTTTGTGTGTTGTTTATTGGGCCCCGTGTTGTTGCTGTTGCTACTGAATTTGGCATTTTCTCTGGTTTTGGTTTTATGATTATGATCTGTAGACATACTTTTTGTGTGGAGGTGATGTTGCTCTCTTTGATCAGTAGTGTGATCCCTAAGGTCTGACTCTTCCTTATTGTTGTTTTTTTTATTGTTGTAAGTGTATACTTTATCGTTTTTATAATCATCTAAATCCCTGCACATTTTTTTTGTATTTGGCTTTAATGAGTTCAGTCATAAATTTGTTATTTCCATAAATTTGTTATTTCTTTTCTGGATATTATCGTTTATTTTTTTCCAGTTATCATCTGATTGGTATGTTTGTATCTTTGGGAGAAGGGTGTCTATAATAATCTTAATTTTATCTAACTTGTGCTCCCTATATCTAATTAGAATTTTAATGAGTGTAATGGAGCAGTCATGAAAAGCTTTGTCCCAATCTGTTATGAACTCTACCTCCTCCAGTTCGAAGGCAGGGCGTTTATACAGTCTAAGTCCTCTAGGAATGATATCGGGTAAAAGGTAGTTATCTAGCAGGATTAAATCCTGCCACTCTTTAGTGTCACTGTTTAATAATTTCTCAAGTTCCCTAAAGAGATCTAATGGATTTGAAGTATTCAAACCATTAGTAGTAGTTTCATTATTTTGAATGAGTAAATCAGAGGACCTTTGTCTGAGATGCCTTGCCGAACAGTCACCAAAGCTGATATTACTCATTTTGTAAGTCAATTTATATAGTTAAACAGAAGTGACAACTAAAATTCAAAAAAGTTTCTTTTGAGAATATGATATTATAAACCCTCGTATAAACGGTGATCAGAATGCTGTATCTCCTAAAATTATCTATTGTAATAGATGTAACAAAATTTTGTGGGTTAAAATGCTAAAACAAGAGAACAATCAATAGAGGGATCGAGAGTGTATGTGAAGTGCAAAAGAACAAAAAGTGCAGGAGTGCAATGAGGTATGATACTAGGAGTCTATTGTGATTGATTGACTTACGAGAAAGAAATTTTTTTACTTTTTGTTCTATTGTGCTTCACATACACTCTCAATCACTCTATTGATTGTTCTCTTGTTTTAGCATTTTAACCCACAAAACTTTTTGTTAAATCTATTACAATAGATAATTTTAGGAGCTACAGCATTCTGATCACCAGGTATAATGACAACCTGACCTGGCATGAAAGAAAGACACTTAAATCCCTACAAGAAAACAGGGACATAGTGATTTGAGTGGCTTACAAGGGGGGGGGGGGGGTTATTATACATGACAAAAAAGTGACATATTAAAAGATGCCAAGAATGAAAACATTCTTAAATGTGAGGAATTCCATTTTTTTATGGAAAATCATCCAACCACACACACATTCGTTCACTTACTGAAAGTGTACAAGACACTCATTGAACCCCCGGGAAGGCCCATAGTGATTAGAGTGGCTTACAAGGGGGGGGGGGGGTTATTATACACAACAAAAAAGTGACATATTATAAGATGCCAAGAATGAAAACATTCTCAAATGTGAGGAATTCCATTTTTTTATGGAAAATCATCCAACCACACACATTCGTTCACTTACTGAAAGTGTACAAGACACTCATTGAACCCCCAGGAAGGCCCATAATTTCGGGCATTGGGTCCCTTACCAACAATCTATCAATTCACATTGATCACTACCTACAGCCCATCGTTAAATCAACTAGGGTGTACCTTTGAGATACAGTACACACAATTAACACATTTGAAGGATTAGAGTGGCTTGATAATAATATATGGATCACGTGTGACGTATCTTCATTATACACATGTATCCCACACATTCATGGCATCAATTCTGTACAGGAGTCACTGGAGAATACTGACATGTCAAATAAAAACTTGGATTTTATTTTGGCTGCCATTAGTTTTATACTAAATCATAACTATTTTTGTTTTGAGGGACAATTTTATCAACAAATACAAGGCACTGCGATGGGGACCATTTTTGCCCTATCTTATGCCAACCTTTATATGAACCACTTTAAAGAGAAATACGTCTGGTCTAATAACCCCTATAAAAATAATCTTATTCGGTATTACCGATATATAGACAATATTGTCATTATATGGAAAGGGTCAGAGCCAGAAACTGGGGAATTCATCAAACATATTAATAATAATATTTATAACCTCAAATTTTTTTCCAAAATCGATAAACATCAAGTCGAATTCTTAGATCTTCTACTTTTTGTAGATGATAATAGGAAAGTAGCAGTAGCAAACTATCGCAAGCCTACTGATAAAAACGTTTTTTTAAGTGCTAAGAGAGGCTACCTATCAAGGTGGAAATCAAATATCCCTCTAGGTCAGTATCAGAGAATAAAGAGGAATTGCACAAAAGAAACTGATTATTTGAAAGAAACTAAATTATTAGACGCTAGATTTATTGAAAAAGGCTATGACCAAAGAGTCACTCATTGTGACCGAAAAGATTCTTCTGGATATCCCCCAGGACTTCCTTCTCTATTAAGGAATAGGGGTTACTACGAGAACATCAAACGTCACTGTAACACGTGACGTCAGAGGGGTTACGTAAGAGTCGTACAAAAAGGCGCACTCACTACTGGTCGGTAACGCCAGGCTATACACATTTGGCAATCATGGCTTCCCACTAAACTAGCTTATTTTGCTTCTCCTGACTTGCTATCGGCAAGAAAAAGACTCACCTTATTGCTTTGGGATTGAAACATTTTTCTACAAGCGCAAGTACTGACTGTTTTTATTCTATTTTATGGGTTCATTTGAAGCTGCTACTGTTTAAGGGAGACGTCCCTTCATTTTAGCATTGCATTGTTTTAATATTGTAATTGTCTAGTTTGTATAATAATCCCTGATACAGTGTTTTAAATAAACAGCTATATTGGAACTATCCATTAATACATTGTATTTACCTCAGTTTATCTTTATACATTGGACACATAATTCAATTAATATTATCAGATAATTAATCTTTTACTTTTCTGGAGATTCTGCATCCACGATATTCACCTTATTAATTTTAGTGTTGGTTATATTACACGATAAATCATTATACACATATACCCTTGCTTTTAGCGCTTAACTCATTTTTTTTATATATTGCTGTTGCTATATTTGTTTTCTTGGAGGGGAATTCATTAGTTAAGATGGGTTCACACATACTCTAGCGCTTATAATTTCCTTTCTCTATCCTCAAGGCCTTAACATGGAACTGGATTTACAAGCTTTCATGTAACTAGTGGGGGCACCATTGTATTCTTCTACATCTACACACTGTTCTAGCTATGGAGGCCCTTATTTTGTACTATTCCTCTGCAATCTTCTTTTCCTAGGAACTATATTTACACTAATAGATTAATCACGCTAAACGTTAGCATACTGCCAGTATAAGAGTTATGTCACAGTTACATGTTAGCGTGTCTAACCATATTTAGCACATCCGCCTCATCATACTTATGATTATAGATATCGCTATCTATACTCATTTCTCTCAGGCAAATTTGAAAAACCTCAGGGTTTTAGATTAGGTTTACGTCAATTTTTAATTTTTTAATTTCTAATTTTTAATTTTAAATTTGAACATTTCTTTAGGATGGAACTATCAACACAGATTTAGATGTTATATCTATTCTTATTAACCATATAAATTTATTTTCTCTGTATTCTCTCATAGTTTTTAATTTTATTTTAAATTCCATTAGGTTTGTAATGTTACTCCTGTATATATCTGTAATACACTTTTTCTTGTGTTCGTCAGGCTATATAATATTTACATTGCATGGACACATCGGCATCATCGGTCATGCTTTTAAACATTTTTAACATTAATTCATTTTACTTGCCTTGCAATTTGTTACAATGTACACCCATTTTGTTGTTATGTTACTTTGTTGTCATGTTATATTACATTTGTATTACATTGATATACCCGCATCAATGGCCGATTATCTAAGACTTTCTATTGGCCAGTTTTAAACAGGAAGTCGGCACCTTGGCCCTCTTATAAGCCTGTTAGCTTGTGTGATAGATACCTGTGAATCATTCTCTTGAAAAAGTCTGATTGGTTACAGACGAAACGCGCATAGAGAACTACCACACTGTGCCTCTGCTCTATCCCATTGGGCTCCACACAGACTGGTCGCGGCTTAACCTCCAGACATGGGATTTAATCGACTGAGGTGGTGGACATGCAGAGATCTGTGAACTTTGAAAACCGCTAATCTGGGATGGCATATATACATGCAGTTACACTGACTGACGTGCCTTTTATCATTTTAAATCCTGTAAGTTGCCATTTAGCTGTGTGTGCGCTTACCCATTAAATGTTTTTCACTTGAGTAGGGCTGCGCCGGTCTTTTTCCTCTTTTTTTCTCTGTTTCATTTAAATACGTATGCCTAGTTCTTATATCTTAAAATATATCACATCTCATTTACCAATATATTTTCTGATAGCATGTGGCTTCATATATTCAAAATCGAGAGCTATATTTGTATTTTCAAATAGATGCCAATAAAGCCAAAGAAAGTTGCATATAGATGTTACTTAGAATATCAGAGGGTGGCCAACTGGCATGATTCCTGATATGTATTGTTTCTTTCCCATACCTGCTGAAACACATTGTGGTGCAATTCTAAAACACCATATCCAGAAATACACACACAGTCACACACAGTCACACAGAAAAAAAACATAACTTTAAGTCTACAAAATTTTAGATGGGTCCAGCATAATCTTGAGAACTGAAAAAAATATGTTGTTAAAATCAAAGGTGTAGGAAATAACTAAATGTATATTCCTTTATACAAATGCCCCCACCACACACACACACACCCATACACAAATATGTGCAGCCTAACAATACTTCCATATTCATGGACACACCAAATGAGTTACACACTATGGGTAGTCATCCATGTTAAATACCTTTATTCAGGGTTTCAGATTTAAGTCCAGGCAGGGCCTACTCAGTCATTCATCTTACCAAGGCTGAAAAGTTGAGCACTATTAAGGTGGCTAATGATTTTTACAGTTATCTATGAGCTATTGGTAATCAATGTCTAAAGCATGCAGTAAAGCAATGTTAATTACCTTGGTGAGAAAAGTACTATATAAATAAGACAAAAAGATAATACTTGACAACGAGAGAAATCTCAATGTATCCTTCCTGGAAAAATATTTTTATAAAAATAAATAAATATTGAAACTAAATATAATTGTGAATGTATTTTATCTGTCCCAAAATATGTAAATTATTTGTACTTATAGGGGTATTAAAAAACAACAAACAACCTACTTTTTCTTGCATAATGAGCACTTTGAAATTGTCAGTGTAGCCCCTGCCCTCAGTGTGATAAGGGAGCTTGCATGTTTGAAATGTAGATTATATTCTGACTGATATGGGCATGAGCCAATCTGACTCCCTATTATCTAGTCAATTCACTTTATAGTAAACCAGCTCATGTCATTTAAGAAGTTTTATGACATCAGATAAAAGCTTCCTACAAAGGCCACAGACTAATTGTAGGGCTGTGACAGGAAGTAATGGACACTGCATAAATGTAGTGTAAAAAATAAATAAAAGGTAAAATCTATTTGAAGGGACAGGAAACTCAAATATTTTCTTTCATGATTTAGAAAGATAATGCAATTTTAAACAACTTCAAAATAAACATCTGTTATCTAATTTGCTTCATTCTATTGATATCATTTGTTGAAAAGCATAATTAAATTAAGTGTGTAATGTAGTGTGTAAAGTCCGTAGGATATTCCACTATCAGACCGAACTCGGCCAGTAGTCTTCTTATCCCGGCATCGAGCTGGAATGATAAGGAATATCCCAGAGCAGAGAAAATTCACAAGATGAGGCAAGCGGCACTGGGAGGATAGTCTTCAGCAGCAACAGGCAGGGAATCAGAGAAAGGCAGTTTAGGGGTAAACCACAAAAAGGGTTTGGCAAGGGTAAAGCAGTCCAAAGGTAAACCACTAGAATAGTCAGGCAGGCAGGGTTTGGCAACAGAGAGGCAATCCAGAACAATAGGGTTTAATCAGAGTGGTCAGAGAAGCAGAGGTCAGCAGCAGTATATCAATCTAGTAATTTAGGGGTTAACAGGCAGAGTGGTCAGACAATCAGAGTTCAGTAGCAGTATATCAATCCAGCAATTTAGGGGTTAACAGGCAGAGTGGTCAGACAAGCAGAGTTCAGCAGCAGTATATTAATCCAGCAGTTTAGGGGTTAACAGGCAGAGTGGTCAGACAAGCAGAGTTCAGCAACAGTATATCAATCCAGTAATCAGCAATCTTTCACATCTTGCGGGATAGGCTGTACCACTCACTTTCTAGCCTAAAAAAAAAAAGCTTGTAATACCGACACTATGTAAGTCCCATTGAAAAAAGACTATACGCAAATTGCGTAAGTTGATTTGCGGTAAGGCCAAAAAAGTGTGCGGGACAGCTGTACCTAAAAGACTCGTAATAGCAGCGGGAGTAAAAAAGCAGTGTTAGGGGGGCGGAGCCGGCAGGAGTCATGGCGGCAGCATAACTCAGGAGCTCCGCAATTAAAGTCTCTAGATAGCTAACTGGGGGCATTTAAAACAGTTCACTTGAGATGATTAAACATATTAATCACTGCCCGAACTTGGAGGCATCACAACTATAATGACTAGCTATCGCCGATTCTCACAGGAGCTGAGCAGTGGACACAGACGACAGATCATAACTGTTCCAGGCGCCATCTTGCCGATCGAGTCCTTCACTACCCGCATGGCGCACAGCTCACACAGAGCTCAACAATGCAGATGCCTACTAGGCAAACATTCAGACTGGCCATCTGTTTAAGGGGCCGCACGAGAGAGGTGGCATTGGCAAAGCCTCACAACGCAGCAGGCTGCATGCAGTCACTGCAACTGAGCTACGGTAAGGCCTAGTTCAGGCAACCTAAATCATTGACACAAAGGCACTGTCACACCACTGAAGACAAAGCACTCGCTCCAGACAACACGCTGCTACGGCAGCACAGAGACAACTCTATCAATCACTTCCCACTAATTATGGCTATATAAGTAGGCTGCAAACTGGACAAAGTGAGGTCTAGCTGGGACACATATCTATCTAGCTTTCAGAGACACCTGAAGCTATCTCTCAGGGATTCTTAATTGAGTATATTGGCACCTAATGCTACCCCTCTCCGAACCAAATGGTCTTTGCAAGTGCTAGAGGACAAATGTGACACGGTGCCCTAATAAACCCACTGGCTATACAGGCTTTTTACTTATAAATACAAGGCAAACTAATAAAGAAAAAAGGGGAAGGAAGAGACGAACTACAACCCATTAATTCTATCGGGACATTAACTGCCTTACCTCCATAATACTTCAAGATGGCAGCGGGAAAGGAGGCAGGTCTGGAGGTGTCTGCTCCAGAACGATGTGTACCTCAGCTTGCCCGACCCCACTTGACATAGAGTGGGAATCCGGTTCATTTCAGCTTACCACGGCTGACCGCGCTATCTCCCAGAAAGCACTCACCATCGGGACAGGACTTATGGATCATGCAGTCTGCTCCCTGCAGTCCCCGGGCGCTAATAGGCTGACACCTCCTGCTTGGCAGACTACGGGAGAGAGGAGAGGCTCACTGACCACGCGTCAGGAGCTACCTACAGAGATGTTCTATTCTGGGCGAGATCAGCTAGGTCAGTCCTTGAGGTTACAAGGTAAATTGGGCAGCCATGGGATACTGGTAGAAAGGGTATAGGTTAACTGCTCTCTACAAAGTGAACTTTACTGTCACAGCTTGCCGGACACACTGTGTGTAATTTGAACTGCCGATCTCACCTTGCCCTATATTTTCCTACACCGTATGAGAGCTATTAGCCGGACCTAAGAGACGTTCTTGCAAGCTTGTAAACTACTCATTCCTTTTTATTATGCAGCTCTGTACAGTTACATTGTGGTTATAAGTTAGTTAAGATTGTGGGCTGTTTATTGTTATATATTCTAATAACAGTAGTTTATGCACCCTAAAACATGGGGTGATATGTTAAACACTAATAATTACCCCACCTTAATGTTCCCTATGTACAGCTATCTCAGTTTCTGGGTTCAGACCATTCCTTTATATTATGCAGCTCTGTACAGTTACATTGTGGTTACAAGTTAGTTAAGATTGTGAGCTGTTTATTGCTGTATACCCTAATAACAGTAGCTTCTGCACCCTAAAACATGGGGTGATATGCTGGACACTAATAATTACCCTACCTTAATTCTAAGGTCCTTGAAGGTTGAAGGAACACTTGACATATCTATTTATGACCCTCATTCAAGAATATTGTCTTTTCTTTAGCTTAGGGAGCCCTAGTATTTACTTAGAAAATGCCATACATTTAAATATGTTTATGCAGGTTCTTCCAGTTACAACCGTTTACTTTATATGTTAATTGTCATGTGTGCTAGGTGTCATGTGTGCTAGGTGTCATGTGTGCTAGGTGTCAAGTGTGCTAGGTGTCAAGTGTGCTAGGCGTTATGTGTACTAGGTTCAACGTGTGCTTGATACTACGTGTGATTGATACTACGTGTGATTGATACTACGTGTGCTAGCAGAGTGGGTACTGGATACGGCGTGAGCTAGGTACAATGTGTGCTAGGCACAGTGTGTGCGAGACGTAGTGTGCTAGATACTCTGTGTGCCAGATACTCGGTGTGTTGCGTACTCTGTGTGCTAGGTACTCTGCGTGCTAGGTATAATGTGTGTTAGGTACTATGTAAGCTAGGTACAGTGTGTGCTAGGTACAGTGTGTGCTAGGTACAGTGTGTGCTAGGTATAGTGTGTGCTAGGTACATTGTGAGCCAGGTTCAATGTGTGCTAGGTACTGCATGTGCCAGGCAAGGGGGGTGCCGGGTACTGCATGTGCTAGGTACAGTGTGAGCTAGGTACATTGTGAGCTAGGTACAACGGGTACTAGGAATTGCGGGCTAGGTACAGTGTGTACTAGGTACAGTGTGTACTAGGTACAGCATGTGCTAGGTACAGTGTGTGCTAGGTACAGTGTGTACTAGGTACAATGTGTGCTAGGTACAATGTGTGCTAGGTTCATTGTGTGCTGGGTACTGCATGTGCCAGGTAAGGGGGGTACCAGGTATGGCGTGTGCTAGGTACGGCGTGAGCTAGGTACAGTTTGAGCGAAGTACAGTGGGTGCTAGGTACAATGTGTGCTAGGTACAATGTGTGCTAGGTACAATGTGTGTTAGGTACAATGTGTGCTAGGTACAGTGTGTGCTAAGCACAATGTGTACTAGGTTCAACGTGTGCTAGGTTCAACGTGTGCTAGGTTCAACGCGTGCTGGGTTCAACGTGTGCTAGGTACAATGTGTGCTAGGTACAATGTGTGCTAGGTACAATGTGTGCTAGGTACAATGTGCACTAGGTTCAATGTGTGCTAGGTACAATGTGTGCTAGGTACAATGTGTGCTAGGTACTGCATGTGCCAGATAAGGGGGGTGCCGGGTATGGCGTGTGCTAGCTACGGCGTGAGCTAGGTACAGTTTGAGCAAAGTACAGCGGGTGCTAGGTACGATGTGTGCTAGGTACAGTGTGTGCTAGGTACAGTGTGTGCTAAGTACACTGTGTGCTAGGTTCAATGTGTGCTAGGTACAGTGTGTGCTAGGTACAATGTGTGCTAGGTACAGTGTGTGCTAGGTACAGTGTGTGCTAGGTACAGTGTGTGCTAGGTACGGTTTGTGCTAGGTACAGTGTGTGCTAGGTACAGTGTGTGCTAGGTACAGTGTGTGCTAGGTACAATGTGTGCTAGGTACAATGTGTGCTAGGTATAATGTGTGTTAGGTACGGTGTGTGCTAGGTACGGTGTGTGCTAGGTACAGTGTGTGCTAGGTACAGTGTGTGCTAGGTACAATGTGTGCTAAGTACAATGTGTGCTAGGTAGAATGTGTGCTAGGTACAATGTATGGTAGTTACAATTTGTGCTAGGTACAATGTGTGCTAGGTACAATGTGTGCTAGGTACAATGTGTGCTAGGTTCATTGTGTGCTAGGTACTGCATGTACCAGGTAAGGGGGGTGCCGGGTGCGGCGTGTGCTAGGTACCTAGTGAGCTAGGTACAGTTTGAGCGAAATACAGTGGGTACTAGGTACGGTGTGTGCTGGGTACAGTGTGTGCTGGGTACAGTGTGTGCTAGGTACAGTGTGAGCTGGGTACAATGTGAGCTGGGTACAATGTGAGCTGGGTATAATGTGTGCTTGTGACAGTGTGTGCTGGGTACAGTGTGTGCTGGGTACAGTGTGTGCTGGGTACAGTGCGTGCTAGGTGCAGCGCGCGTTAGATGCAATGAGTACTGGCTACAATGAGTGCTGGGTTCACTGTGTGCTGGGTACTGCGTGTGCTAGGCAAGGTGGGTGCCGTGTACCGCGTGTGCTGAGCATGGTGTGAGCTAGGTACAGTAGGTTCTAGGTACTATGCGTGTTGGGTACAATGTGTGCTAGGTACAAGGTATGCTGGGTACAACGTGGGGGTTAAGTACAGTGTGTGCTAGGTATATTGTGTGCTGGGGTCTGTGTGCGCTGGGTATGGTTCATGCTAAATACAATGAGTGAAGTACAGCGAATGTGTGCTGGGTATGGCATGTGCTAGGTTTAATGAAGACCAGGTGTAGTAGGTGTTCGGCACAATAAGTGCTGGGTAAAGTATGTACTAGACACAATGTGCATATTACTTGTCTCTGGAATTAAATCTAATCTATAAGTGTCACCCCTCCCCCCCCCCCCTTATTTCTAGAGCCCACACTAGGGTTCCACCTTGGTGAACTATTTTCACCACATATCCCTGCAATTTACTTATGATATATCAATTTTTGAACAGCTATTGCATTCGGACCTGCGGGTCCGACCCTTTTGTTTGTGTATGTTTGAACAGGGGTCCTGTGTGTCCCCAAGAGTTACCTCTCCCTACAATTTATCTACGATATATCAATGTTTGAACAGCTATTGCATTCGGACCTGCGTGTCCGATCCTTTTGTTTGTGTATGTTGGATCAGGGGTCCTGCGTGTCCCCAAATGTTACCTCTTATTCTAAAACCGAATAAAAATTCATTTAAAAAAAAAAAAAAAAAACTGTAAAAATTTCAGTGCAAAATAAACAAAGTCAAATTATGTAACAAAAAAAAAAAAAAAAAGCAGTGTTAAGCCTCATAATGCTGCTTTTTTACTCCCGCTGCTATTACGAGTCTTGTAGGTACAGCTGTCCCGCACACTTTTTTGGCCTTACCGCAAATCAACTTACGCAATTTGCATATAGTCTTTTTTCAATGGGACTTCCATAGCGCCAGTATTACAAGCTTTTTTTTTTTTTAGGCCAGAAAGTGAGCGGTACAGCCTATCCCGCAAGATTCGTAATGCATTCTAAAGTCAGTAGTTATGAGTTTTACACTACAAAGCTGTAGCATAAAACTCATAACTAAAGTGCTAAAAAGTACACTAACACACTAACACTACCTATTAACCCCTAAACCGAGGCCCTCCCGCATCGCAAACACTAAAATAAAAATATTAACCCCTAATCTGCCGCTCCCAACATCACCACCACTAGAATAAACATATTAACCCCTAAACTGCCTAAACTGCCTCTCCTGCATCGTAAACACTAGTTAAATATTATTAACCCCTAATCAGCTGTCCCTAACATCGCCGCCACCTACCTACATTTATTAACCCCTAATCTGCCGCCCCCAACGTTGTCGCTGCCACTATACTATATTTATTAAACGCTAAACCTAAGTCTAACCCTAACACCCCCTAACTTAAATATAATTAAATTAAATCTAAAGAACACCTACTATTAATAACTAAATAATTCCTATTTAAAACCAAATACATACCTGTAAAATAAACCCTAAGCTAGCTACAATATAACTAATAGTTACATTGTAGCTAGCTTAGGGTTTATTTTTATTTTACAGGCAAGTTTATATTTATTTTGACTAGGTAGAATAGTTACTAAGTAGTTATTAACTATTTAATAACTACCTAGCTAAAATAAATACAAATTTACCTGTAAAATAAAACCTAACCTCAGTTACACTAACACCTAACACTACACTACAATTCAATAAATTACGTAAATTAAATACAATTACCTAAATTAAATACAATTACCTAAATTACAAAACCCCCCACTAAATTACACAAAATAAAAAACAAATTGCAAGATATTTAAACTAATTACACCTAATCTAATAGCCCTATCAAAATAAAAAAGTCCCCCCCAAAATAAAAAAAAACCCTAGCCTAAACTACCAATAGTCCTTAAAAGGGCCTTTTGCGGGGCATTGCCCCAAAGAAATCAGCTCTTTTACCTGTAAAAAAAAATACAAACAACCCCCAAACAGTAAAACCCACCACCCACACAACCAACCCCCCAAATAAAACCCTAACTAAAAAAAACTAAGCTCCCCATTGCCCAGAAAATTGCATTTGGATGGGCATTGCCCTTAAAAGGGCATTTGGCTCTTTTGCAGCCCAAAGCCCTAACCTAAAAATAAAACCCACCAAATAAACCCTTAAAAAACTAACACTAACCCCTGAAGATCCACTTACAGTTTTGAAGAGCCAACATCCATCCTCAACAAATCCGGGAGAAGTCCTCATCGAAGCGGAAAGAAGTCCTCTACGAAGCCGGGAGAAGTCTTCATCCAAGCCGGGAGAAGTGGTCCTCCAGACGGACAGAAGTCTTCATCCAGACGGCATCTTCTTTCTTCATCCATCCGGTGCGGAGCGGGTCCATCTTCAAGACATCCGGCACGGAGCATCCTCTTCTGCCGATGACTACCCAACAAATGAAGGTTCCTTTAAGTGACGTCATCCAAGATAGGGTCCCTTAGATTCCGATTGGCTGATAGAATTCTATCGGCCAATCAGAATTAAGGTTGAAAAAAACCTATTGGCTGATGCAATCAGCCAATAGGATTGAGCTTGCATTCTATTGGCTGATTGGAGGAGCCAATAGAATGCAAGCTCAATCCTATTGGCTGATTGCATCAGCCAATAGGGTTGAAGTTCAATCCTATTGGCTGATGCATCAGCCAATAGGATTTTTTCAACCTTATTTCCGATTGGCTGATAGAATTCTATCAGCCAATCGGAATCTAAGGGACTCCATCTTGGATGACATCACTTAAAGGAACCTTCATTCGTCGGGTAGTCGTCGGCAGAAGAGGATGCTCCGCGCAGGATATCTTGAAGATGGATCCGCTCCGCGCCGGATGGATGAAGATAGAAGATGCCGTCTGGATGAAGACTTCTGCCCGTCTGGAGGACAACTACTTCCGGCTTGAATGAAGACTTCTCCCTTCTTCGTTGAGGACTTCTTTCCGCTTCGATGAGGACTTCTCCCGGATTCGTTGAGGATGGATGTCGGCTCTTCAAAACTGTAAGTGGATCTTCAGGGGTTAGTGTTTGTTAGTGTGGGTTTTATTTTAAGGTTAGGGCTTTGGGCTGCAATAGAGCTAAATGCCCTTTTAAGGGCAATGCCCATCCAAATGCCCTTCTCAGGGCAATGGGGAGCTTAGGTTTTTTCCGTTAGGGTTTTATTTGTGGGGTTGGTTGTGTGGGTGGTGGGTTTTACTGTTGGGGGGTTGTTTGTATTTTTTTTTTACAGGTAAAAGAGCTGATTTCTTTGGGGCAATGCCCTGCAAAAGGCCCTTTTAAGGGCTATTGGTAGTTTAGTTTAGGCGGGGGGGGGGGTTATTTTGGGGGGGGGGGGCTTTTTTATTTTGATAGGGCTATTAGATTAGGTGTAATTAGTTTAAATATCTTGTAATTTGTTTTTTATTTTGTGTAATGTAGTGGGGTTTTTTGTAATTTTGGTAATTGTATTTAATTTAGTTAATTGTATTTAATTTATGTAATGTATTTAATTGTAGTGTAGTGTTAGGTGTTAGTGTAACTTAGGTTAGGTTTTATTTTACAGGTCAATTTGTATTTATTTTAGCTAGGTAGTTATTGAATAGTTAATAACTATTTAGTAAATATTCTACCTAGTTAAAATAAATACAAACTTGCATGTAAAATAAAAATAAACCCTAAGCTAGCTGCAATGTAACTATTAGTTATTTTGTAGCTAGCTTAGGGTTTATTTTACAGGTAAGTATTTAGTTTTAAATAGGAATTATTTAGTTATTAATAGTAGTTTTTATTTAGATTTATTTTAATTATATTTAAGTTAGAGGGTGTTGGGTTTGGGTTAGACTTAGGTTTAGCGGTTATTAAATATAGTATAGTGACGGCAACGTTGGGGGTGGCAGATTAGGGGTTAATAATTGTAGGTAGGGGCAGCAGATTAGGGGTTAATAATATTTAACTAATGTTTGCGATGCGGGAGCTTGGCGGTTTAGGGGTTAATATGTTTATTATAGTGGCGGCGATGTCCAGAGCGGCAGATTAGGGGTTAATAAGTATAATGTAGGTGTCGGCGATGTCGGGAACAGCAGATAAGGGGTTAATAAGGGTAAGATTAGGGGTGTTTAGACAAGGGGTTTATGTTAGGGTGTTAGGTATAAACATAAATTTAGTTTCCCCATAGGAATCAATGGGGCTGCGTTACGGAGCTTTACGCTACTTTATTGCAGGTGTTAGACTTTTTCTCATCCCCCTTGATGTCTATGGGGAAATCGTGCACGAGCACATACAACCAGCTCATCGCTGACTTAAGCAGGGCTGGTATTGGAGTGCGGTATGGAGCTCAATTTTGCTCTACGCTCACTTCTTGTCTTTTTTTTTATATTTACATTTTTATTGAAGTTATAATATAAAACAAAGATTAGATACATATACAATATGATTGTTCAGTGACACAATCACTGTGACTAAAGCATTGAAACAAAGCATATAGGCGTTATGTAGAATAATACAAGTGACTAAATTCTCATAAGACAACAAATGATACAGTAATTATAATAGCAAACAATCATAGCTGAAACCTCTTTTTGAATAATATAGCACAATAGTAATGGTATTAGCATATGGTAACTTCACAAATTAGCTAGAGTAAGGGCTGGAGGCAAGTGAAGAGTTCAACTTAGCATAATATTGAATTAACTTATAATAGATTGGTTTACCCTTACCCACAATTATGTGGAGCACTAGGAAAGAGAAAGGAACCCCAATGAAACAAACGCCCACTACTAAATCTAACACTGTATAGTTATGGAATAGTGGGCAATGACTATAGGTGAGTAAGGGTATCTTCAGGAGAGAGAAAGGAACCCCAATGAAACAAACGACCACTACTTAGTCTAACACTGTATAGTTATGGAATAGTGGGCAATGACTATAGGTGAGTAAGGGTATCTTCAGGAGAGAGAAAGGAACCCCAATGAAACAAACGCCCACTACTAAATCTAACACTGTATAGTTATGGAATAGTGGGCAATGACTATAGGTGAGTAAGGGTATCTTCAGGAGAGAGAAAGGAACCCCAATGAAACAAACGACCACTACTTAGTCTAACACTGTATAGTTATGAAATAGGGGGCAAGGACTATGGGTGAGTAAGGGAATCTTCACCTACCTCCAATTATGTATAAAAAGGTAGGAGAACAATAGAGGTATGTACAAGATAAAGCGTTTATTTAGCCTCTGGCAAAAATGCCAGAGTACTTTAATTAGAGTGGGGGGGGGGGAGGGCGGGAGGTGAGGTGGAAAAACAGGAGGTAACTAGGTATAGATATGGATTAAAACAATATTGCAGGATTAAAGGTTGTGCTGTAGAGTCTATTCCTGACAATTGATAAAGCTTTAGAGAACATGGTATAGAAATATATATTTAACCAGGTGCAGCTACTTTGTTAGCAAGCATTCACTTCTTGTCTTTTAACGCCGGGTTTATAAAAACCTGTAATACCAGCGCTGTAGGTAAGTGAGCGGTGACAATAACGTGCAAGTTAGCTCCGCATCCCTCTTACCGCAAAACTCGTAATCTGGCCGATAAAATTTTGTATAGTTCATTTTGTAACCAGAAAGATAAAAACTAAATCAAATTAAATAAAACAAATCTTTGTAACTGAAGATAATTATAGCAGTTCAAAAACATCAATGCCCCTTATATAATTTTAAATATTCTTAAAAAATAGCTATAAAAAATAGACGTCTGTTGTATTTTAGATACTTTATTGACTGGACCTATACATATTTGGCATCTGTTATCTTATATGTAATGCTTTGTAGCCTTCTAATTGTGAATTGTCATGTGCAGTCTGAAATGTATATATACTTTTTCTGACCAAATTATAAAAAAAAATGACTAAAAAAAAAAAATTAAACAAAGATTACATTAGTAAGTGTTTGACTTGTGGGGTAATAATTATTTATGCAAGGTAGAGGTGAGCGCCAATAGAAGGCTGAGGGTAGGGTGGGGAACGCTAAAATAGGCTAAAATTAGCTGATAGAATGTAAAATTAAAAATTACAAATTTTTTTATTCCATACAATAATTATAATAATAAAAAAGAACAATATACACTGATAGTTGTTCATGGATCCATGTTACAAATGGTAGCAAATTACAGTGTTAGGTAAAATACAATACAATATAATAATAAAAACAATTGTAAATACTGATAAATTCAGTGGCTGATGATATAGCCTTTTATGCTGAGTATCTGTTAAATGATTAACACCTTGGTTGAGTCCAGTAAGTGTAAGATGCTCCTGGTAGATAGTGTAGGGTTAATTGTGTAGGGTGCTCCTGGTAAGTCCATAAAAGGCTATATCATCAGCCACTGAATTTATCAGTATTTACAATTGTTTTTATTATTATATTGTATTGTATTTTACCTAACACTGTAATTTGCTACCATTTGTAACATGGATCCATGAACAACTATCAGTGTATATTGTTCTTTTTTATTATTATAATTATTGTATGGAATAAAAAAATTTGTAATTTTTAATTTTACATTCTATCAGCTAATTTTAGCCTATTTTAGCGTTCCCCACCCTACCCTCAGCCTTCTATTGGCGCTCACCTCTACCTTGCATATATCTTTTACACATTGGGCACGCTAGGGTACCCATCGAGGAGAGCTAGAGGCATCCCCCACCCCCCTTCCCCACCTGTTCTTTGCGCAGGATATACACCACCTTTATTCAAAGGGTAATAATTATTTAGCATTTTTATTACCTAAAAACATACTGCTAGATTATGAGTTTTGCGGTAAGAGGGGTGCGGTGCTATATTGCACGTTATTGTCACCGCTCACTTACCTACAGCGCTGGTATTACAGGTTTTTATAAAACTGGCGTTAAAAATACAAGAAGTGAGCATAGAGCAAAATTGTGCTCCATACCACACTCCAATACCAGTGCTGCTTAAAGGACCAGTCAACACTGTAGATTTGCATAATCAACAAATGCATGATAAGAAGACAATGCAATAGCACTTAGTCTGAACTTCAAATGAGTAGTAGATTTTTGTTAAATAAATTGCAAAGTTATGTCTGTTTCCACTCCCCCTGTATCATGTGACAGCCATCAGCCAATCACAAATGCATATACGTATATGCTGTGAATTCTTGCACATGCTCAGTAGGAGTTGGTGACTCAAAAAGTGTAAATATAAAAAGACTGTGCACATTTTGTTAATGGAAGTAAATTGGAAAGTTGTTTAAAATTGCTGCTCTATCTGAATCATGAAGTTTAATTTTGACTTGAGTGTCCCTTTAAGTCAGCAGTGAGCTGGTTGTACGTGCTCGGTCACAATTTCCCCATGGACATCAATGGGGAGAGCCGGCTGAAAAAAAAGCCTAACACCTGCAAAAAAGCAGCGTAAAGCTCCGTAACGCAGCCCTCATTGATTCCTATGGGGAAACACATTTTATGTTTACACCTAACACCCTAACATGAACCTGAGTCTAAACACCCATAATCTTACACTTATTAACCCCTAATCTGCCACCCCCGACATCGCCAACACCTACATTATACTTATTAATCCCTAATCTGCCACTCCGGACATTGCCGCCACTATAATACATATATTAACCCCTAAACCACCACACTCCTGCATCACAAACATTAGTTAAATATTATTAACCCCTAATCTGCCGCCCCTAACATCGCCGCCAAACATTGTAGCTAGCTTAGGGTTTATTTTATTTTACATGCAAGTTTGTATTTATTTTAACTAGGTAGATTAGTTAGTAAATAGTTATTAACTATTTAATAACTGCCTAGCTAAAATAAATACAAATTTACCTGTAAAATAAAACCTAACCTGTCTTACACTAACACCTAACCTTACACTACAATTAAATAAATTACCTAAATTAAATACAATTACCTAAATTAAATACAAATACCTAAATTACAAAAAAAACCACGCCAAATTACACAAAATAAAAAACAAATTACAAGATATTTAAACTAATTACACCTAATCTAATAGCCCTATCAAAATAAAAAAAGCCCCCCCAAAATAAAAAAAAACCTAGCCTAAACTAAATTACCTATAGCCCTTAAAAGGGCCTTTTGATTGGAACAGCCAATAGAACAGCCAATAGAATGTAAGCTCAATCCTATTAGCTGATTGTATCAGCCAATAGGATTGAAGTTCAATCCTATTGGCTGATTGCATCAGCAAATAGGATTTTTTCAACCTTAATTCCAATTGGCTGATAGAATTCTATCAGCCAATCGGAATCTAAGGGATGCCATCTTGGAGGACGTCACTTAAAGGAACCTTCATTCGTCGGGAGTCGTCGGAAGAAGAGGATGCTCCTTGCCGGATGTCTTGAAGATGGACCAGCTCCGTGACGGATGGATGAAGATAGAAGATGCTGTCTGGATGAAGACTTCTGCCCGTCTGGAGGACCACTTCTCCCGACTTCAATGAAGACTTCTCCCGGCTTTGTTGAGGATGGATGACAGCTCCTCAAAACTGTAAGTGGATCTTCAGGGGTCAGGGGGTGTTAGGTTTTTTTAAGGGTTTATTGGGTGGGTTTTAGTTTTAGATTAGGGTTTGTGCAGCAGTAGAGCTAAATGCCCTTTTAAGGGCAATGCCCATCTAAATGCCCTTTTCAGGGCAATGGGGAGCTTAGGTTTTTTTAGTTAGGGTTTTATTTGGGGGTTGGTTATGTGGGTGGTGGGTTTTACTGTTGTGGGGGTTGTTTGTATTTTTTTTACAGGTAAAAGAGCTGATTTCTTTGGGACAATGCCCCACAAAAGGCCCTTTTAAGGACTATTGGTAGTTTAGTTTATGCTAGGTTTTTTTATTTTGAGGGGGGCTTTTTTATTTTGATAGGGCTATTAGATTAGGTGTAATAAGTTTAAATATCTTGTAATTTGTTTTTTATTTGTGTAATTTAGTGTTTTTTTTGTAATTTAGGTATTTGTATTTAATTTAGGTAATTGTATTTAATTTAGGTAATTTATTTAACTATAGTGTAAGGTTAGGTGTTAGTGTAAGACAGGTTAGGTTTTATTTTACAGGTAAATTTGTATTTATTTTAGCTAGGTAGTTATTAAATAGTTAATAACTATTTAGTAACTATTCTACCTAGTTAAAATTAATACAAACTTGCCTGTAAAATAAAAATAAACCCTAAGATAGCTACAATGTAACTATTAGTTATATTGTAGCTAGCTTAGGGTTTCTTTTACAGGTAAGTATTTAGTTTTAAATAGGAATTATTTAGGTAATGATAGTAGGTTTTATTTAGATTTATTTTAATTATATTTAAGTTAGGGGGTGTTAGGGTTAGACTTAGGTTTAGGGCAGGGGTGTCCAAACTTTGCTCTCCAGAGGTTTTGGAACTACATTTCTGATGATGCTCAGCCAGCATTTTATCTAGCTGAGCATCATGGGAAATGTAGTTCCAAAACCTCTGGAGAGCAAAGTTTGGACACCCCTGGTTTAGGGGTTAATGAATTTAGTATAGTGGCGGACAGGGCCGCCATCAGGGGGTGACAGGGGTGACTCCTGTCAGGGGCCCAATGGGCCAGGGGGGCCCCATGAGGCAAGAACTAAAAAAAAAAAAAAAAAAAAAAAAAAAATTTTTTTTTTTTTTAATTTTGGCAGCCACCAGTGGGTACTACAGCAGAGTGCTAACTGAGCATGGGAAATTTATTACAAGGAGTAAAGTATTAGCATTTGAGAGGATTTCTGAGTGTGCACTAAACCACTATGCACAGTGTGAGACTTGGCACTTTGTTTGTAGAGTGTGTGCCTGAGTCAGACGGCAGATCACTTTCATTTGCAGAGGAGGTAGGACTTACTTAGCAAATGTTTTTTATTTCTTTGTACAATTTTGGATTGTAACTTCAGTGTGGTAGTAGTTGTATGGTGTGGCCAGGGGTCCATAAAAACACATTTTTTTTTAGCAGCAGTGTATTTAAGTTTATTTGACAATGATGTAGAAATTCTATATTTAAAACCATGCAGAAATGTTTCCTCCTCAATACACAAATGGTAGGTGCCCTTTTGGCAGATAAGTGTATATATATATATATATATATATATATATATATATATATATATATAAAATGCATGTCACACACTGTTGATTTAGGGGATGCAAGGTGCATAAATGTTTCCTCCTGTGAGTGTTTCTGTGGGTGTCTGTGTTTGTCTTTGTGCTTTGATTTGTGTCTCTAAGAGTGTGTATGTGTTTTTTTTCTGTGGGAACCTCTGTGACGGTGGGTGTGTATGTCTTTGTGCATTTTCTGTGGATGTCTGTGAGGGTGTGTGCATATGTATTTGAGCTTTTTCTATGGGTGTCTCTGTGAGGGTGTGTGTATGTTTTGTCTTTGTGTATTTTCCCTGGATGCCTCTGTGAGGGTAGTGGGTGTGTATGTCTGTTTTCTGTGGATGTCTCTGTGAGGGTGTGTGTGTGTGTGTGTGTGTATGTGTATGTATGTATGTATGTATGTCTGTGTTTTCTGTGGGTGTCTCCATGAGGGTGTGTGTATGTCTTTGTGTGTTTTCTGTGGGTGTCTCTGTGTGTGTGTCTTTGTGTGTTTTCTGAGGCTGTCTCTGTCGGTGTTTCCTTGGGTGTATGTGTAAGTTTGAGTTTGTGTGTCCATTGTCTGTTCCTTTTTAGGACATTTTGACCTTACTACTGATTATTCACATCTTTCTACAGACTTTGAGACTAATGAGACCTTTACGGAAGTCACCTAATCCACCATATAAATATGAACTGTTTAGGCAGTTCAGGGCCCTTCCTTTCAGCCACTGCATGCTGTTGGCATCTTCCTTTACAAAAAGATAATAAGAACTCCATATTTTGTTTTCTAAATCTCCTTTTTCTACAAAGCTGAAGTCTACCTCATTACTTGTCAGATCAATGTAAACAAGTGCTGAGTGTCTATTTGGGTGTCTGTGTCTGAGTGTGTTTCTTTGCGTGTCTGCTAGAGTGTCTATATGTGAATCCTTATGTGTGAGTGTGTGTGTGTGTTTGTATGTTACTACCTTTACAACATTTCCAAGTTTAAATAGACACTTAAGAATAAAGTGCATATACGTTTTAGTCACTTGGTAAAAAATTGCACATGTCAAACGGGGGGGGGGGGCCCTGATCAATGGTTAAGTCAGGGGCCCCAAAATTTCTAGTGGCGGCCCTGGTGGCGGAGACGTTGGGGGCGGCAGATTAGAGTTTAATAAATTTAGCTAGGTGGCGGCGATGTTAGGGACAGCAGATTAGGGGTTAATAATTTTTAACTAATGTTTGCAAGGTGGGAGTGCAGCGGTTTAGGGGTTAATATGTTTATTCTAGTGGCGAATGTCCGAAGTGGCAGATTAGGGGTTAATAATTGTATTTTAGTGTTTGTGGGGGTTAATAGGTAGTTTATGGGTGTTAGTGTACTTTTTAGCACTTTAGTTATAAGTTTTATGCTACGGCTTTGTAGTTTAAAATTCATAACTACTGACTTTAGAATGCGTTACAAATCTTGCGGGATAAGATGTACCACTCACTTTTTGACCTAAAAAAAAAAGCTTGTAATACCGGCGCTATGGAAGTCCCATTGAAAAAAAACTTTACAAAAATTACGTGTTGATTTGCGGTACGGCCAAAAAAGTGTGCGGGACAGCTGTACCTACAAGACTCATAATAGCAGCGGTAGTGAAAAAGCAGTGTTATGAGTCTTAACGCTGCTTTTTTACTCATAACGCAAAACTCGTAATCTAGCTGATATACTTTTATTTTTATTATTTGTTACATTTTTATAGTTTGGCCTATTCGTGTTAATTTTGGAGGCACAATATTTACTCAGAAAAGCTGTTAGTGTTTTAATTATATGTTTCTTTTTTTACTCTTAAACCAAATAGCAAATATAACAAAGAAAATCCAAAGTAAAGAAAATAGCCCTAATCCCCTGGCACTCTCTTTTTATGTATTGTTTGTATTATGTTTGCACAGTGGTAAAAGACATTTTAAATTTAGTAACATGTTGCTGTTTTTGTAACTTAATATCTTCCAGTACATCTCTAAAACAAAATGCTGCAACTACGTTAATAATATAAACTAATTTTAATAATACAGTCATGCCTTATAAATCTGGCACAGAAAACAATTTTGAAAGAACAACACCCTTCCAAATCATAATCAACACAAAGGGATACTGTAATGTATTCCCTGGTTTGTTTTATAAAGTCAGAAACAGTGTGTCAGTCCATAGGGTTTTAGAAACCTATCACCAATTACAAAATGTCTGGTAAGCTATGTATCTTCTGTATATAGTGAGATTTACATGATTTATACAACTCTGTGTGAAAGTTCTTTTTGTGCAAATCTTATAAAAATTCTTGAATCTTCTTGAGGAGAAAAATATTATATTGCTGGCAAACTTCCATTTAGATCTTTCGTGATATGTCTGCATTATTTGTCCCAATGATTTCTGAAGAAAATAATATACCATTTATGAGTCACAATGACTTGCATGCATTCGATTTCCTAATTTGAGTTCATCCTGGGAAAGCTCTTTTATTTGAAACTCATGCCAGAATTTGATCAGAGACTTTATATTTCTTGTGAACTGAGGAGAATTGTCATTCCTAATTAATCAAATGTTTAACATTTTTTTGTAATTTGAGACACCATATCTGATTTGTTTCCTATAAAATATAAACTACCATATTCTATATATAACAATTAAGAAGACTTTAGTGTCTACAAAGACTAAGGGCCAGATTACAAGTGAAGCGGTAATTTATCACGCACTCGTAAACAAGAAAATTCACTCATTTACCTGCGTGTGATAAATAACCAGCCATTACAAGTGTTTGGTTATTGCTACCACAAGCTGTGGTAGCAATAGGTGCTCAAAAAAACAGACATCAGATCTCTGGTAAATTTTCTAAATGTGCCCCAATTGCCCCAAAATAAAGTGTGAGGTTCATGTTCTAAAAAAAAATTGTAGCATTTTTAATTAATTTATTTTTTAAATGCATGAAGCAGTTTTTAGCGGTTAAAGTGAGTGAGTGTGGGGTGTTAGAAAAAAAAACAGCACATAAAAGTGTCTTTACATTACAGTCTATGGGGACTGTGGTATTCCTATATATATATATATATATATATATATATATATATACTTATATACATATATATATATTTATGTGTTCATATGTGTATATACACATATAAACACATAAGTATATATGTCTAAATTCACATATATATATATATATATATATATATATATATATATATATATATTTAAATTTGCTGTCCATCGCTGCACGACTTACCACCTTCGATGTGCCAGGTTCTCATACCATTTCTCAAGGCATGAAAACCAAGCTCCCATTGGAGCCTATGGAAGTGCATTCTATTGAGCACAAAGCTTCCATGCAATATGAAAACTTGGGGGCATGGGAGTTGGACATTTTTGAACAGTTTGGTGATATTCTTGAATCCCATGTCCCCCTGTGGATTAGATACGTGGATGTCATTTTTGTCTTATGGGCATGCCCTCTGACCTGTCTGCAAGATTTTGTCTCCAAGCTAAACCAGAACAACTGCAACATTTTTCTGACTTACGTCCATAGTGATAAAGAATTGCCATTCTTAGATATCTCAATTAACAAAGAAGTAAACTGTATTTCAACAGAGATATTTTGAAAAGAAACAGCTACAAATAATCTACTTGAAGCGTCGAGTAGTCACCCGGAACCCCTAAAGAAATGTATTCCGTATGGTCAGTTTCTTAGATTGAGAAGGGAAAAACCTAGCAGTGACAAAATTATGTTTATTACAACTTACAATTGCCATTGGCAAAACATTAGAAATATATTAACTAAAAACTCGCACATTTTAACTCTAGATGAGAAAATTTTGGAGATAGTAGGTGAAAATCCTCCTATGACCGCAAAGAAATCTCCCAATTTAAAGGATAAATTGGTTAAAATTAAATTTATAAGGTCTCAACCCCAAACAAATAGGTTGCAAATTTACCAACCCCAAACAAATTGGTTGCAAATTTACCAACAGGTTAAAGAAAATTACCCCTGTGGACACTGTGTGTACTGCCCCTATATGTTGAAGTGTAAAATATTTTCAGCAAATACTGGCAGAGAATTTGATTTTTTTTTAAGGACAGGATACAGGAACATTGTGACAACATCCTATATGAACGAGATACTAGTGTAGCTCATCATTTCACACAGTTCTACAATGGCAGTACCACCTCTTTAAAATGTATAGGTTTTGATAGAGGGATTATAAATGGGCGAGGGGGAGATGAAAACAAATGCCTCTTGAGAAAAGAAGCCGATGGACATATACCCTTAAGACAATTTCTCCATATGGCTTAAGTAAGAGAATTGAATATGTTTAATTTCTCGGTTACAATTAGAACAAATATATGTTGTATTTAATCTAACTATGAATAAACCTCTAATTTAAGAGAGATAGATAATTAATCCCCAATCGACTCATAGAAAGCTGAGGGATATCTTTTTAAGAAATATAAATACATAAACTGGAAACAGAGTACAGTTCATCATTTGTTTGCTGTCTGTTTTTTCTCTAAGAGAGCTCCCTGTAAATCTCTGTCTGCCTTTTCCATAGGTGTCTGAAGTAATGTATATGTATATATATATATATATATATATATATATATATATATATATATATATATATATATATATACAACAACATTTTAAATTAGGGGGAGATAAAAGGTGAGTTTAAAATCCTCCACTACGCACAAAATATAGAAAAATAACTCATTGTGTAGTTCATTAACAAATCTAGACAGGCCCGAAGGCTTGTTTTCCTACAGAAAACCTCTGAATTACATTGTTTCCAATGCAGCAAAGGATTCTGGGTAAGATATGCAAATTAAGCACACAATGACACACCTTTTTACTTCAGTCTGCTTTTCAGCAGATTCCATTTGCGCCAAAGTATCGCTGTTCACACAGCTTATAAACTTAGCTAGGGTTAGTGCAGTGATTCATAACCATCCCAGGACAGACTGTTTCGTAGTTGTTGCTACTCATCAGCTGGGAGAAGGTTTGAATCACTGCTAGGTGAAGTTGATTCCGGGCAGAATACAACAACATTTTAAATTAAGGGGAGATAAAAGGTGAGTTTAAAATCCTCCACTACGCACAAAATATAGAAAAATAACTCATTGCGTAGTTCATTAACAAATCTAGAAAGGCCCCAAAGGCTTGTTTTCCTACAGAAAACCTCTGAATTACATTGTTTCCAATGCAGCAAAAGATTCTGGGTAAGATATGCAAATTAAGTACACAATGAGACACCTTTTTACTTCAGTCAGCTTTTCAGCAGATTCCCTTTACGCCAAAGTATTGCTGTTCACACAGCTTATAAACTTAGTTAGGGTTAGTACTGATAAGTAGCAACAACTACAAAACAGTCTGTCCTGGGATGGTTATGAATCACTGCACTAACCCTAGCTAAGTTTATAAGCTGTGTGAACAGCGATACTTTGGCGTAAAGGGAATCTGCTGAAAAGCAGACTGAAATAAAAAGGTGTGTCATTGTGTACTTAATTTGCATATCTTACCCAGAATCCTTTGCTGCATTGGAAACAATGTAATTCAGGGGTTTTCTGTGGGAAAACAAGCCTTCGGGCCTGTCTAGATTTGTTAATGAACTACACAATTAGTTATTTTTCTATATTTTGTGCGTAGTGGAGGATTTTAAACTCACCTTTTATCTCCCCCTAATTTAAAATGTTGTTGTATTCTGCCCGGAATCAACTTCACCTAGCAGTGATTCAAACCTTCTCCCAGCTGATGAGTAGCAACAACTACGAAACAGTCTGTCCTGGGATGGTTATGAATCACTGCACTAACCCTAGCTAAGTTTATAAGCTGTGTGAACAGCGATACTTTGGCGTAAATGGAATCTGCTGAAAAGCAGACTGAAGTAAAAAGGTGTGTCATTGTGTACTTAATTTGCATATCTTACCCAGAATCCTTTGCTGCATTGGAAACAATGTAATTCAGTGGTTTTCTGTGGGAAAACAAGCCTTCGGGCCTGTCTAGATTTGTTAATGAACTACACAATGAGATATATATATATATACATATATATATATACATTGCCATATTTAATGTAATGAATCAGTAACTTGTATAGCGCTACACCGCAAACTAAATCACCTCAAGGCACTTTTCAGCCAAAAGCGGCCTGAGCCTTCAGTAAAGGGGGGTCTTGAGCTTCTTCCTAAAGGCTAGATGGTTTTCTTCTGAGCGGATGTCCGCAGCTAGCGCATTCCATAGCCGGGGTCCTTGAACTGTGAATCTTCGTTCACCTAGTGCTTTATTTTGTTGCAGAGGTATTTTGGGGCTTTTTCTTGTGTACATTTGTGGATAAGGCAGAGGGTCTTGAATGTAACACGATCCTTCACGGGTAGCCAGTGAAGTGTCTTCAGGGATGGGGTGATCAATTCCCAAGGTTTTTTCCCAGTTACCAGTCTGACGGCAGTGTTCTAGATGACTTGCAGCCGGGAGATTTGGTATTTGGGGAGTCTTAAGTAGAGGGAGTTTGCGTAGTCAAGTCGGTAGTTGCTTGAGGAGCGCCGTTTCAGTCCCGTGGCCAGGGCGGAAACCAGATTGTAATTTATGCCGGAGTTCATGGGTGTCCAGATGGGCCTGTAGCTGTTGTACTACTGCTTTCTCGACAATCTTGGAGAAGGTGTTTTGGCTTGTGACAGGTCTGCGGCTGTTTGAGTTTTTGGGGTCAAGGTTGGGCTTCTGTAGGAGGGGTTTGATTATGCCTTGCTTGATGGAGTTCGGCACAATTCCTTCTTTGAATGACAGGTTTATGAGGTGTGTCATGGTGGATGCCAGGATTTCGGCTCATTCTTTCAGAAGTTTTGTGGGAATAATGTTGTTTGGTGATGTGCTGTCTCGGAGGCTTTTGATTATTATTAATCCCATATATAACATCTCTTTCAACTAACATGTTTACCTTAACTAGATAGTTATTTTTCCTATTTCTGACTATGCATAAATGGGTCAGCATGCATTTAGATTTTAACATTACCGTGTCCATTATAATGTTACATTGTATGTATTTGGATTTGTTACTATGTAAAACATTTATAATTCAACTTAGAAGGCTTGGCTACTGAAGCCAATGGTGAACTTGCCTTGTCTAACAGAAGATTGCCACACCCCCTAAAAAGTTGAAACCAATAAAGAGTCTGGTAAGACAACCATTTGACAGTCCTGACGAGGCCCGGCTTTCGCTCAGCATTATGGGGCGAAACGCGCATTGACTGATACTTTGAAACTTCATAGCAGCAGCTTGTGATTTAGTGGCGATGTTTGCAACAATATCTACCTGACCTCTGTCGGTCACTTATGGAACAAGGTGACATGGCTTTTTGAGAGGAGGAGAGGCTTGTGAGCCGAGTTTGCACCGTCCAGTCCGCTGTAGTGAAAGTCTGCAAGTGGGATTCACCTTTAAGCAGCTGCCATTTTATCCATTCCTGCACCTGTGAACAAACAGTCTATGTACCTACTTACCTACTTGGATGGCTTCTGATTCAATAAGCCTTTGATTCCCTGGATACTAGAGGACGTCTTTACCTCGTTTTCCAGCCACTTACCAGCAATCAGCTCTGTAGGAGCTTGGCTTAAAGTGCCATCAACTGATCGGAGACAGTTTGAATTACCCCTGGATGCTAGAGGACGTCTTTAACTCGCTTTCCAGCCACTTACCAGCAATTAGCGCGGTAGGAGCTTGGCATAAATTGCCATCAACTGATCGGAGACAGTTTGAATTACCCCTGGATACTAGAGGACGTCTTTACCTCACTTTCCAGCCGCTTTCCAGCCACTTACCAGCAATCAGCTCAGTGTGAGCTTGGTTTAAAGTGCCATCAACTGATCGGAGACAGGTTGTATTACTCCTTTTAACATCTCTACATGTATAACGGAGCATCTTGGCTTTCTGCAATATGGAATACTGACACCGTAATATCTAACTCTTTGGCCTATTATTCCACTGTGTCTAATATTAAGATTCTGAATGGTCTCCTGCTTTAACTGTATATACAAAGACATTTACTTGTTTATATGTTACCATACATGTTTATAAGATCTCTTTGTGTACTTTATGCTGTTTGCAAACTTTCCTGTTCTCCTTGGTTATCTACCGCAGCGGTATAGAATCTTGATCTGTAGTACATCATAGGTGCTCAAATTTTTATGTGTATATGTTTTATGTCCATTGTTAATAAATCTATATGTTCTTTTCTGAAACCGTGTGTGCACTAGTCGTTTCTGTGGAATAATCCAGTCTGTATACAATACATTATATCATTTTGGGATAAAAGAGTGCTAAAATCCCTTTCATTTTTCAGAATCGTAATCTTGATTTCTGAATTTCTCTCTTTTTCATTTGAATTTAAATATATGCTTATACATATATATTTCAATTTGCTGCCCATCACTGCGTGACTTACCACCTTCGCTGCGCCAGGTTCTCATCCCGTGTCTCAAGGCATGAGAACCAAGCTCCCATTGGAGCCTATGAAAGTGCACTCTATTGAGCACAAAGCTTCCATGCAATATGAAAACAAGCTCACGTTTGTATTGCACGGGGCTTCAAATACCAGTGCACATTTGCTTGCTCGCATTAGCGCAATTTTGCGCTCCACTCGTAATCTAGCCCTAAAAACTTCAAATAGCCAAAATAAGGATTGTTTGGTAGCCAGCATCAATTAAAGGGACATAAAACTAACAAATAAAATCCTCATACAATTTCTAGTAGAAAACGATATATCATACAATTATTATTTATTTGCCCTTTTTTTAATTTTATTTATTTCTAAAAAAAAAATGTTTTTTCTACTCCCCCACCCACAAAAAGCTAAACTGTAATTCACATATTCTATAACTGTGACCACCTCAACATTCCACACAATAAATACTTTATCAGTGTAGAAGCTAATTATTCTGTCTCTTATTGGCCACAGGAGAAGAAATATGATAAACATACTGAAGAGGCTTTTCAATGGATATGATCATGGGCTGCTCTGAGACAGCAAAATAAAAATTGTTACTGTTTAAAAAAAATGTATGCATACACTTTCCAACGGATAGCTTAAAGGGCCAGTATACAATTATACTTTAGAGAAATAGAAAAAAGACTCCGGCCAGCCTCCAGAGATAGGAAAAATTGACATACTTTATTATGACTTACATGAGCTTAAAAAGACTTTAAAACAACCCAGCTGCTGTCTTACGCGTTTCGGCTGCACATCTTAGCCTTACTCATAGACATAGACAATTATACTTTGTCAATATAACTTTTTTTATACAGTCTAGAGTCTGATCGCTATCATAATAAAATAACACCTGGCTTGCTGCAACTGTTTTTATTATGCAATCCCATCCACTATTTTCCTTATTTGGAGGAGCCAATCCAGACTTGTGTTTGGAGAGAACAGGGCTTGCCACTATTTTTGTATTAACAAAATCACCATAGTTTGCCTTCAGCAGAAATAATAAGATAACAAACTGCAATTTAGGGACAGGTATGTTGTGATAGGCCTGTGATTTGAAGCCTGTCATGTGTTCTTTCCGTTTTAAGGACCTTAAACTATAGGAAAATAAATAATGAATATATATTGTAAAGTTGTTTTACTGTGCATAATTAGATATATTTACTGTCCCTTTAAGGTGGATGCATATGTAAAACTGTTCTTTTAAGGAATTTTAAAATATGAGTATAGGTAGATTCAACCAAAAAACTGGACCAAAAGTCAGAACCGCTATTCCACAATCATTTAAATGTTTTAAATTGTCAGGTGTTTTGTAGCACCAAACTATATGAAATACAGATGTAGCAGATGTTATTCCAAAATAGTATAGTTCTTAAGCAAAACTTACAGAAGTAATACAAGTTTCTGCTTTACTAGAAAAAAAGGAAAAGCATGATCTATATGTCACGACAAACGATTATGCATATTTATTTGCAAATGTATGAATTTTTACAATAGAAATAAAACCAAGCAGATTAAGAATATTGATAGAATTTTTATTTTTATAATAAATAATTATTATTTTCTAACAGAATGGTTACGCTGTTGTAAGGCCCCCGAGTCATCATGCAGAGGAATCAACAGCAATGTAAGTATCTCCAAATACATAGATTACTGACAATCACCTGCACAGTGTATGTCTCTAAAGCAGATCACTCTAATTATTTGCAGATGTCTGCAAAGACTTCTTAGGTTCTTCTAGAAGCTAATTTATAACTTCAGAGATCATATAGCATTAAAACTATTCACTGAACATTATTTATAACTATTTTCCTGACTACTTTATTTTTTTATTTAATATTCTTCTTTGATCCACAGGGGATTCTGCATTTTTAATTCTGTTGCAATTACTGCCAAATACTTGAGAGAGAAGCTAAATATAGGAAAGATATTGATTGTAGATCTGGTACGTATTAATGGTTAGCACCAAAACGGTATATAAGATGAATGATTTGTTAGTGCTTATTTTACCTGTGTATTTGCTAGAAGCGTATAGTTCACTGATTCTTCATTCATTCATTCATTCAAACAACAAAAGGCTAAACCCAAAAATCATTATACATGGACTCATCAATGCCATATATGCAGTGTATAGATTGCACTATATATATATATATATATATATATATATATATATATTAGATAGATATATTGATGAAAATTAAATAATTTATATATATATACAGGGAGTGCAGAATTATTAGGCAAGTTGTATTTTTGAGGATTAATTTTATTATTGAACAACAACCATGTTCTCAATGAACCCAAAAAACTCATTAATATCAAAGCTGAATAGTTTTGGAAGTAGTTTTTAGTTTGTTTTTAGTTATAGCTATTTTAGGGGGATATCTGTGTGTGCAGGTGACTATTACTGTGCATAATTATTAGGCAACTTAACAAAAAACAAATATATACCCATTTCAATTATTTATTTTTACCAGTGAAACCAATATAACATCTCAACATTCACAGATATACATTTATGACATTCAAAAACAAAACAAAAACAAATCAGTGACCAATATAGCCACCTTTCTTTGCAAGGACACTCAAAAGCCTGCCATCCATGGATTCTGTCAGTGTTTTGATCTGTTCACCATCAACATTGCGTGCAGCAGCAACCACAGCCTCCCAGACACTGTTCAGAGAGGTGTACTGTTTTCCCTCCTTGTAAATCTCACATTTGATTATGGACCACAGGTTCTCAATGGGGTTCAGATCAGGTGAACAAGGAGGCCATGTCATTAGATTTTCTTCTTTTATACCCTTTATTGCCAGCCACGCTGTGGAGTACTTGGACGCGTGTGATGGAGCATTGTCCTGCATGAAAATCATGTTTTTCTTGAAGGATGCAGACTTCTTCCTGTACCACTGCTTGAAGAAGGTGTCTTCCAGAAACTGGCAGTAGGACTGGGAGTTGAGCTTGACTCCATCCTCAACCCGAAAAGGCCCCACAAGCTCATCTTTGATGATACCAGCCCAAACCAGTACTCCACCTCCACCTTGCTGGCGTCTGAGTCGGACTGGAGCTCTCTGCCCTTTACCAATCCAGCCACGGGCCCATCCATCTGGCCCATCAAGACTCACTCTCATTTCATCAGTCCATAAAACCTTAGAAAAATCAGTCTTGAGATATTTCTTGGCCCAGTCTTGACGTTTCAGCTTGTGTGTCTTGTTCAGTGGTGGTCGTCTTTCAGCCTTTCTTACCTTGGCCATGTCTCTGAGTATTGCACACCTTGTGCTTTTGGGCACTCCAGTGATGTTGCAGCTCTGAAATATGGCCAAACTGGTGGCAAGTGGCATCTTGGCAGCTGCACGCTTGACTTTTCTCAGTTCATGGGCAGTTATTTTGCGCCTTGGTTTTTCCACACGCTTCTTGCGACCCTGTTGACTATTTTGAATGAAACGCTTGATTGTTCGATGATCACGCTTCAGAAGCTTTGCAATTTTAAGAGTGCTGCATCCCTCTGCAAGATATCTCACTATTTTTGACTTTTCTGAGCCTGTCAAGTCCTTCTTTTGACCCATTTTGCAAAGAAAAGGAAGTTGCCTAATAATTATGCACACCTGATATAGGGTGTTGATGTCATTAGACCACACCCCTTCTCATTACAGAGATGCACATCACCTAATATGCTTAATTGGTAGTAGGCTTTCGAGCCTATACAGCTTGGAGTAAGACAACATGCATAAAGAGGATGATGTGGTCAAAATACTCATTTGCCTAATAATTCTGCACTCCCTGTATATATATATATATATATATATATATATATATATATATATATATATATATATATATATATATATATATAAATTGATCCTCTGAAAATCCGGATCCAGAACTTTTCTCTGAGTGTCTGCCATTATTTGGAAATCCATTTGGATATACACTGGATCCGGATTTTCAGAGGGCCAATTTAGAATGTTTATAGCCGTGCACCAAGGTGATGGTTGTTGTTGGTGAGTGCTGATCTTCGTTTAACATGTTTTTAAAGTGTTTCACATTTTAAAGGCTATTATTTCTCTTTACACCTAATTGATGAAGATGTACATTAATATTAGCTTTTAGCTAGGTAAAAAGTTTTAATAACTTTAAGCTGGATTAAATGAAAATGAAGGTTTCATGACTTTAATAAAAAACAAATATGTCTTGCAGCTAGTGCTGTTAAAAAACAGAAACCTGACAACTTTGTGACCAAAGTGTAATCTTTTCTGGCAGTCATTTGGCCAGATTCACACAAGATTCACACAAGGTTAACCCCTTCAGGACAGACCCATCTGTTCAAGTTCGTATTCCTAAATAAAAAAAATAAAAAATTAAGTACATGATCGTCACTGCGATTATGAGCTTCAAAAATGCTGCTAACTAGCTTCTGGGGGATTACCTGCATTGTTAAGCGCATTCCCCAGTTGGATCAACCACCATTTGTTTCCAGAATGGAGCAGGATAACGCAAAAGTTTGGACATTCCATGCCGTCCTAAAGGAGTTTAATCCCAGCAATTTTAGAACAGCATGGAACATCCTAACAGGGTTTAGGGGTTAAATGTGGCCAATGTGTTTATTTATTAGTATATGAGTACCAATCTAAACAGCAGTATCCAGTTTTCTGTTTCCAGTAATGGCCAAGCTGCTCAGTAATAACCAAGACCATTTTTTAAATGGCATAAAAGTAATTATTATATACATGCATCCAAAACTAGGCACTGTATTGCAGAAGATCCACATACAAAATAAATGCTTTATAACCATTTGCATTTCTCATTTTCATAGCAAAATTTGATTTTGCAGTCTAGAGACATACCCCTGAAAAAGCCTATTTAGTGCTGTTTATCTAATCTCCTGTTGTCAGTAATAGACCGATATAAAGGATCTCCTGCCTATATCAAGCGACGTGGAACATTTAGGAATGTCAGAGTTCTGAATTCCATGGTATACACTCAAGTGACAGTGAGGATACTACAATTTGCAGATGGCAATAACAGGAAAATTAAGTAAATATTGAAAGTGGCTTTCAGACAGAACCCATAACTTTCACCATAGGCAAAGCCAACTAAAATTTGGGAAAAAGCAATGTTGCTAAAAAGAATGCTACAACTACCATAAAATCAATTACATTTCTAGAAAGAGAAATCTGGAAAGCTGCTTTGTAAGTGTGATCCTTAAATAAAACAGATATGCTTGTAGGAAATGTCATAATTATTATTTAATATTGTGAATTTTAAAAACAAACAAAAAAAAAAGTTTCAATGCTGATTGTATCCATAACCCTTAAGCTCTCAAAGATAGCTGTAATGCATTGCAGACCTCTCTGGTAGTATACATGAGGCTTAAAGGGATAAGAAGCCTAAAAAATGTTTCTTTCATTATTCAGATAGAGCAAGCAATTTGAAACAACTTTCTAATTGACTTCTATTATGACCTTTACTTTGTACTCTTGTTGAAAAGCAGGGACATAAACTTAGGAGCATGCACATGTCTGGAGTACTATTTAACAGGAGTTTTGCAAGAATATTATTCACTATCCATTTGCAAGAGCGCTAGATGACAGTACTATTTCCTGCCATCTAGCGCTCTAGATACCTACCTAGATATCTTATCAACAAACAATACCATGGGAATAAAACAAATTAAAAAGTGTTCTTTGTTTAAATCACAAAAGAACATTTTTAGGGTTTCATATCCCTTTAACAAAACACTTAGAAGACTGCAATGTTACATTGTATTCTAAATTGCTATTTGACTAATAAATTGATTTACAATAAAATTGTCTACACAATATTAAAATCTCAACGTATATAATTTGTCTTACTTTAGTTTGAAATAAATGTCAAATGGAATTCTAAAATTAATTATTACAAAAGCAATTGTCTTTGTAAGTCATTTCTGCTTTTTTCTATTGTTCTATAATTTGTCAAAGGCAAAATAAACCTTGTGGTATAGTATCAAAAATTCCTTTTCCTTGTGTTTAAACAATGCCATGTTATCTATGATAGTTTTTGAAAAATATTTTTAGTTAGCCCCGCTATTGATTTAGACAACTCTTTCTAATAAGATGAATTTTTGGACCAAAAAAAGTAATCATTTGCTCCACAAATGGTTTATTTGAATTTAAATGGCATTTGGCATGTTGTCTGTACAGATTTCATGAATAATGAATGTGTGTTTTGCCTTATACTAAAAGGGTCAGTACAATACAGAGCCCGAGGAAAGCTAAATGTTGATTTATGAGCACAATTTTTTCTTTGCCTATAGTTCATGAAAGGTGTAATAGGGTTGTCTGACAAAGCATAGACAGGAAATGAACTCTGGCATCAAATCCTAACCTGTTACATATGCTCCTAATTAATTTTTGCAGGTGATAAAAGATTTAAAGACAAACGATGTTAAAAGTTTTTTTGAAGTATATAGTGTTTTGTTCTAATTCTTGTGTTCCTCAGAATCCATAACAAAATCTAATTTTTAATTTGTTTTTTAACCATTTCTTACATTTCTGTCCACAGATATATGATATTTTGAAGAATAAAATGTCTCCTGATATATTGGAAACATAAAGTCAACAAGTGCCTTATAGGAATTTTCAATTATATCTATAAGTTCAATTCTCATGTTGGTCATACTTAGGTTCTTCAAAGGCAAATTAAATTGACGTTATGAGCTATGGGGATACAGAAGGTTGGGATTTCTTTCCTTCAGTTAAAGTAAAGAGAAAATAGTAAATGTTAACAGTAAACAGGTGCCTGATGAAAGTGTAAGGGTATTTTGAGGGCTTTCTTAATGGACCTTAAGCACAAATTGTAACCTATATGATAATGCACCTTCATATTAATTTGAAATGAATAATGCAGCATTATTTTGTCAAATAAAAACATTGGTTTATGTTATTTTTTGCCACTGAATTCCTTATTCCTCAAAACAAAAGAACCATTTGTTAACCAATCACAAACTAAGCATGGATTTTTCTTTGGACATGTGCAGTTAAAGTTTGGGGTAGCCCTGCCCTCTTTTCTTCTATTAAGGTGGTTAAGCACTAATTCAGCTTAGTTCATTAATAATAATTTATTTATTAAACTGATATTTAAACATATGGGGCAGATTTATCAAGGGTTGAATGGCCCCTGATGCCCCTGTTTCTGAGCAAGCCTTCAGACTCGCCGGAAACAGCAGTTATGAAGCAGCGATCTTAAGACTGCTGCTCCTTAAATGGTCCGTCCCCTCTGAGGCAGTGGACATCAATCCGCCCGATCGAGTTGATTGACACCCCCTGCTAGTGGCCGATTGCCTGCAAATCTGCAGGGGGTGGTATTGCACAAGCAGTTCACCAGAACTGCTTGTGCAATGTAAAATGCAGACAGCGTATGCTGTCAGCATTCAGCGATGTCTGTCAGACATGATTCACTGAGCGGATCATGTCGGACAGACATTTGATAAATCGGCCACAGACATATATTCCTTTCTAATTTCCATCTAAATATAGATTTATATATACAAAGCTTTTCTTATTGTGATTGTTAATACAAAAACTGATAATCCACCATAAAAGGACTGTCTAGTAGACTAATATTATTGATAGATAATCCCTTTATTACCTATTCCCCAGTTTTGCATAACCAACACTGCTATATAAATATACTTCTTACCACTATAATTACCTTGCATTTAAAACTAGGATTTCAGCTAACTAGTGCTGGTTCATGCATAACTACACAGGAGTGAGCCCAGTGTTATCTATATGGCAGAATGGGTAGTAAATGTGTTATCTTTCTTTTTAAACAATACAAAAATCAAGTAGACCCTTTAAGAAAGCAAATAACTACTGAGTTACAGTCAGTCAGGAAGAAAACACTAGTTCACAGAAAATTAGTTAACATTGTAACCAAAGCCTCCCTGGGAGAAAGTATAAACAAATAATGTATATAGCAATAATGTTATACTTTCAATAATGAAACATTTTATACTTGCTTAGTTTAATAGCCCATGCTTTTAGACTAGATAATGGGTAGTGATGGGTAGTGAAAACAGGCCCATTTTTGTTCCCTCGTGTGCCATAATTGATAGCTTGAGTCACAATTGATAGCTTTGGGAAGTGGTCCTCTCATGATCAAATTCTAGCCAAATAACCACAGCCTAAAATTAATAGCAACAGCGATTAATTTATAACATAGCCACTAAACAATAATAGTGACATCATGTTAATGCCAATTCTATTGTATAAAACCTTTCAATGTTCTTGTAAAAAAATCCTTTTCTATTATGCTTGCCTTGAGCTGATGTAGACCAGCTACAAGGCAAGCCACAGATGATCAAAAATAAATTATCCTGCACAGGAAACATTAGAGTAGATCCGATGGGCGTCCGCATACATTTTTCCAGGGGAGGGCATTAAAGTGAAATATTCCCAGACAATAAACATACACAAACATGCATACACACACATATATAACCAATAACCATGGAAAATCAAAATCGTTTAACACTTTGTTCAATTGTCGGTATATTTATATCTTAGCAAGGAGTTTGACAACTTTATGTACCAAACTAGGTTTCAAAGATGGAACTCTTATGCTCATGAAATCACAGTGCAAGGGTCCAGTGACCAACAATGTTAATATAAGATAATGGTTAGGAATTGGAGTGAGGCTTATTAAATGGGCTTGTATGCCAGAGAAGGATTTGTATTGTTTTGCAATAATGCCTGCAACTTTCATGCACCAGCAATTCTAAGGATAGTCATGATATTGTTGATGGGACAAGCATTGACAAGCTTAATTATTTATTTTATTTTGTATTATATACAACACCTACCTAACAACAAACAAGGGTTCCAAGTGGTTTACAATTTTGATGGTTTATAATCTTTTTAAAGTAATTAAGAAGACTCTCTAGTTATGAAGCTAGTAGAAAATACTTACTTTTTTAAATGAATAGCTACATAACAGTATAGCCATAGTTTAAGTTGATAGATAAGCCTATTCTAATACTAACAATTCCAGACAGGCTTAAAGGGACAGTCTACTTGATTTTTTATTATTGTTTAAAAAGTTAGATAACATCTTTAATATCCAATACAACAAGGGGGTTTGGTTAAGCACACCTAACAAAAACATTTTATATATTAGCACACATATTGTGGGAGTGCTGCCAAAATTACCAAAATAAATATACAACAAAAACAGGTATTGGTGCACATTCAAACACATAAGACCACTTATTTTTACACATATTTTAACATATTTTTAAATGCTACAAAAAAACATAATTTATGTAAGAACTTAACTGATAAATTCATTTCTTTCATATTAGCAAGAGTCCATGAGCTAGTGACGTATGGGATATACATTCCTACCAGGAGGGGCAAAGTTTCCCAAACCTCAAAATGCCTATAAATACACCCCCTCACCACACCCACAAATCAGTTTAACGAATAGCCAAGAAGTGGGGTGATAAGAAAAAAGTGTGAAAGCATAAAAAATAAGGAATTGGAATAATTGTGCTTTATACAAAAAAATCATAACCACCATAAAAAGGGTGGGCCTCATGGACTCTTGCTAATATGAAAGAAATTATTTTATCAGGTAAGTTCTTACATAAATTATGTTTTCTTTCTTGTAATTAGCAAGAGTCCATGAGCTAGTGACGTATGGGATATAAATACCCAAGATGTGGAACTTCCACGCAAGAGTCACTAGAGAGGGAGGGATAAAATAAAGACAGCCAATTCCGCTGAAAAATAATCCACAACCCAAAAAAGTGAAACAAATTGATTGAAACTATAAGCAGAAGAATCAAACTGAAACAGCTGCCTGAAGTACTTTTCTACCAAAAACTGCTTCAGAAGAAGAAAAATCATCAAAATGGTAGAATTTAGTAAAATTATGCAAAGAAGACCAAGTAGCTGCTTTGCAAATTTGATCAACTGAAGCTTCATTCCTAAACGCCCAGGAAGTAGAATCTGACCTAGTAGAATGAGCTGTAATTCTTTGAGGCGGAGTTTTACCCGACTCAACATAAGCATGATGAATCAAAGACTTTAACCAAGATGCCAGAGAAACAGCAGAGGCCTTCTGGCCTTTCCTGGAACCGGAAAAGATAACAAATAGACTAGAAGTCTTTTGGAAATCTTTAGTAGCTTCAACATAATATTTCAAAGCTCAAACTACATCCAAAGAATGCAACGATCTTTCCTTAGAATTCTTAGGATTAGGACATAATGAAGGAACCACAATTTCTCTACTAATGTTGTTAGAATTCACAATCTTAGGTAAAAATTTAAATGAAGTTCGCAACACCGCCTTATCCTGATGAAAAATCAGAAAAGGAGACTCACAAGAAAGAGCAGATAATTCAGAAACTCTTCTAGCAGAAGAGATGGCCAAAAGAAACAAAACTTTCCAAGAAAGTAATTTAATATCCAGCGAATGCATAGGTTCAAACGGAGGAGCTTGAAGAGCCCTCAAAACCAAATTCAAACTCCAAGGAGGAGAAATTGACTTAATGACAGGTTTAATACGAACCAAAGCCTGTACAAAACAATGAATATCAGGAAGATTAGCAATCTTTCTGTGAAACAGCACAGAGAGAGCAGAAATTTGTCCTTTCAAGGAACTTGCAGACAAGCCTTTATCCAGACCATCCTGGAGAAACTGTAAAATTCTAGGAATTCTAAAAGAATGCCAAGAAAAATGATGAGAAGAACACCAAGCAATGTAAGTCTTCCGTTAGAGACAGAGTCATGGACACTGAATCTATCTGGAAACCTAAAAAAGTTACCCTTGTCTGAGGAATCAATGAACTTTTTGGTAAATTGATCCTCCAACCATGTTCTTGAAGAAACGATATAAGTTGATTCGTATGAGATTCTGCTAAATGTGAAGACTGAGCAAGTACCAAGATATCGTCCAAATAAGGAAATACCACAATACCCTGTTCTCTGATTACAGATAGCAGGGCACCGAGAACCTTTGTAAAAATCCTTGGAGCTGTTGCTAGGCCGAATGGCAGAGCCACAAATTGGTAATGCTTGTCTAGAAAATAAATCTCAGAAACTGATAGTGATCTGGATGAATCGGAATATGCAGATATGCATCCTGCAAATCTATTGTGGACATATAATGCCCTTGCTGAACAAAAGGTAGAATAGTCCTTATAGTTACCATTTTGAATGTTGGTATCCTTACATAACGATTCAACAAACTGATTTGTGGGTGTGGTGAGGGGTGTATTTATAGGCATTTTGAGGTTTGGGAAACGTTGCCCCTCCTGGTAGGAATGTATATCCCATACGTCACTAGCTCATGGACTCTTGCTAATTACATGAAAGAAATTGACTGCTTAATATTTTTTAAATTTTTAAATAAAGTTGGGATCTTAGTCACACAATATGGCCATATACTGCTCAGCCAGTCACCACTTACAAGGTGTCCCAAAATAGACTGGTCCTAACACTATAAAATTTAGCCTTACTGGGCTGAATCATTCGATTCTAATATACCAAAACAGAATTCCAACACTGCATTACTATGGGGCATATATATCAAGGTCTGGCGGACCTGATCCGACACAGCGGATCAGGTCCGCCAGTCCTCGCTGAATACGGCGAGCAATACGCTCGCCGTATTCAGCATTGCACCAGCAGCTCACAAGAGCTGCTGGTGCAACGCCACCCCCTGCAGACTCGCGGCCAATAGGCCACCAGCAGGGGGTCGCCCGCTTCATAACTGCTGTTTCTGGTGAGCCTGCAGGCTCACCAGAAACACGGGGCATCAAACTCCATTTGGAGCTTGATACATATGCCCCTATGTCTCAAATCAAGATTGCACAGAATGAGACTCCCTGGCTTTATATATATATATATATATATATATATATATATGAAACTCAATTACATAGTCTAGAACACACCTGAGCAGGGTGGTGTGCTTTAACCAAAGGTATTTGGCCAGTCTCCCTTAAATTTAAGAAATACAACAAGGAGGTTTGGCTAAGCACACCTAGCAAAAACATTTTATATATTAGCACACATATTGTGGGAGTTCTGCCAAAATGACCAACATAAATATAAGAAAAAAACAGCTATTGGCGCACATCCAAACACATAACATATTTTTAAATGCTGCAAAAAATTGCCTGCTTAATATTTTTTTTTAATATATATATATATATATATATATATATATATATATATATATATATATATATATATATATATATATATATATTAGTGGTGACTGGCTGAGCAGAATATGGCCATATTGTGTGACTAAGATCCCAACTTTATTTAAAAATGTAAAAAATATTAAGCAGGCAAATTTTTGCAGCATTTAAAAATATGTAAAAATAAGTGGTCTTATGTGTTTGGATGTGCACCAATACCTGTTTTTGTCTTGTCTTTAATACCCATTTCTCAGCTTTGCATAACCATCATTGTTATATTAATATACATTATAAGTATGCTACGTTTGTCTGTTTTTAAGCCCATGCAGGCTGCCCCTTATCTCAATGCTTTTTATTAGCTTTTTAAATCTTACACAACAGCCAGACAGTGCTAGTTCATATGTGTCCTATAGATAATATCCTGCTTACTCCTATGGAGAATTATAATGGTTATACAAGAGCCAGCACTAAGTTTGTAAAAAACACTGAGATAAGGGGCAGTCTGTTGGGGCTACCAGATACTGGTAATCATAGAGGTAAAAAAGTGTATTAATATAACAGGTTTGCTTATGCCAAATGGGGGAATGGGTCATAAAGGGATTATCTATATTTCTAAACAATAACATTTTCAAATAAACTATCCCTTTAATACATCTGTGTTTTAGCTGTTATTACCTGTTTCTACATATAGTGAAAACTGAAAGAAAATCATATTTTTTTAGATATATGTAGTTTTCAGTCCCACAGGATTTATTTTCTGGCATGATTGCAGCCCAAATGGCTGAACTTTTTGTTTTGAAATTTGGGATTACAGTTTGGTCAGACTACTAATAATATCAAAATATTTTGTAAATTGTTTAATATTTTCACAGTTGTAATGTGTCAGTGTTTAAATATGACAATGTTTGTATGCACAGTAAAAGAAAAAGTTAAATTATTTAGATGAGAATATGTTATTTGGTGAAGATAAGTTTCAGGAGATACAAAGTGGTTTTCTTGGATACTGTCATAACTATTTTGCATATGCATAGTAATTACTAGATTTGGCAGATACAAGTATTTGTCTAAAAATAGTATTCATTTGATAAGTGTTCATTTGTTTGAATAAAAAAAAAGTAGTTCTGTAAAAGAATTCAAGATGTTCCAAGTTTAATTTCCAATAAATATATTTAAATTAAGAAGTGTACTAGCGCCAGTTTAATTATTAGTTATCTTAAAGAGAAGAGCCATGTATACATTACTACATGTTTAAAGAGTGACTATAAGCTGCACTACTTCAAATAATTCACCAAATGCTCCAAATTCCCAATTAGTACAACTTTATTACAAAATACAAAACAGTAAAAGCTTTTCTTAAAATCAAGTGGACAGTTTGCATGGAAACTTATATTGTAAGTTAAAGCCTGGGCACATAGTGTCAAAACACACGCCAGGTTAACAAGGGTCTTATGTTTATTAGCTTAACCCTGGACACTTAGGGCTCCATTTATTAAGCAGCGGATGCTGTTTCAGAGCCCCATCGTTTTAGGTCCACCTGAAATGGAAGTTAAGAAGCAGCAGTCGTACGACAGCTGCTCCTTAATTTCTCCAACACCTTTTAGGTGGTAAACGGAAATCATCCTGATCTTTTTGGGATGATTGAAGGCCCCTGCTAGTGGCTGATTGGCCGCCAGGGAGCAGGGGCGGCATTGCACAAGCATTTCACCAGAAATGCCTGTGCAATGTTAAATGCCGACATAGTATGATGTCGGCATTTAGCGAGGTCGAGAGGACATGATTTGCTACAGCGAATCACGTCCGCTCGACCTTAGTAAATATCTACCCTTATGTGTAAAAACATACATAGGTAGGTCAGTGTCTAGAGGAAAACGTATGTGCACATAGAACCAAGGAGGTATATAGAGATTTTATCAAGCCAGTAAGTATAACACTCTTTCACTGTTTTTGTAATTTCTCAATCCTGGATCACAGGTTTAAAAACATATTGTGCAATTAGATAACTTTTCAAACTTCCACTCTGTCTCCAAATACAATCCAAAACTCACTACTGTATTCAGATACACGGCTCAACACCCATTGCAGGGGGAGCTCCACAATTGTAAGCTGTACCTTACATTTCCGGTCAGAGTTTACTCAAGATGGGAACTCAACTCTATGCCCACCCACCATAGGCAGAGCAAGCTGCAATATCACAAGGTCTTGGTTGCACCACATACAGGGAGCTCGTCCAACAATGTGGTCTACGTGATCACCTGGTAATGACGTCAGTTTCTCAACTTTGTTGGTTATGCAAAGCTGAGAAATAGGTAGTAAAGACGTTATCTATCTTTTTAAACAATAATAAAAAAAACAAGTAGCCTGTCTAGAATTGTAGTATTTGAATAGACTTATCTATGAACTTAAACTATGGCTATACTGTTATGTAGCTATGCATTTATAAAATGTGTAAGTATTTTCTACTAGCTTTATAACTAGAAACTCTTCTAAATTACTTTAAAAAAGCTTTAAAACCATCAAAATTGTAAACCAATTGGAACCCTTTTTTGTTGCTTGTCCCATCAACAATATCATGACTATCCTTAGAATTACTGTTGCATGAAAGTTGCAGGCATTATTGCTGATGGTGGGGGAGCATCTGTTATCCCATAAAAGCCAAAGTGGGCTGCAAAACAATACAAATCCCTCTCTGGCATACAAATGGTTAACTCGAAAACCAAGCCCATTCCCTAAGCCTCCCTCTACTTCCTAAACATTATCTTATTTTAATATTGTTGGTCACTCTGTGTTGCACTGTGATTTCATGAGCACAAGAGTTCCATCTTTAAAACCCAGTTTGGTACATTCAGTTGTCAAACCCCTGGCTAAGATGTAAATATACTGACAATTAGTGATGTCATGAACCTAAAAATTTCGGTTCGCAAACGGCAGACTCAAACTTCCGCAACTGTTCGCGAACCGGGCGAACTGCCATTGACTTCAATAGGCAGGCGAACTTTAAAACCCACAGGGACTCTTTCTGGCCACAATAGTGATGGAAAAGTTGTTTCAAGGGGACTAACACCTGGACTGTGGCATGCCGAAGGGGGATCCATGGCAAAACTCCAATGGAAAATTACATAGTTGATGCAGTGTCTGGTTTTAAGCCATAAAGGGCATAAATCACCTAACATTCCTAAATTGTTTGGAATAACGTGATTTAAAACATCAGGTATGATGTTGTATCGATCAGGTGGTGTAAGGGTTACGCCCGCTTCACAGTGACAGACCAAACTCCCCGTGTAACGCACCGCAAACAACCGCAAACAGTCCATTTGCACAACCATGAGATAGATAGATATATACATAGATTACATAGATCAATAGATGCAATATACATTTGATATATGCATAGATAGATTTTTTTAAAAAATATTTACACTACTGTTATAACAAATATGATTGGTGGCACTTAGCAAGTGGGCCTGGCACACACGCTGGCAGGCAGGCAACTGCAATTAGATTACACTAGCAGACTGATGTTTCACAGTCAAAGTTTTTTTAAAATATTTACACTACTGTTATAACAAACATGAGTGGATAGCACTAGTTGGCAAGTGGGCCTGGCACACACGCTGGCAGGCAGGCAACTGAAATTAGATTACACTAGCAGACTGATGTTTCACAGTCAAAAAAGTTTTTTTTAAAATATTTACACTACTGTTACAACAAATATGAGTGGTGCCACTAACTTGGCGAATGGGCCTGGCACACACGCTGGCAGGCAGGCAACTGCAATAAGATTACACTAGCAGACTGATGTTTCACAGTCAAAAAAGTTTTTTTTTAAAATATTTACACTACTGTTATAACAAATATGATTGGTGGCACTTGTTGGCAAGTGGGCCTGGCACACACGCTGGCAGGCAGGCAACTGCAATTAGATTACACTAGCAGACTGATGTAAAAGTTTTTTTTTTTTTTTAAATTTACACTAATGTTACACCAGATATGACTGGTGGCACTGAGGAAGTAGGCACAGTATATGCTGTGAGACTGACACACAGGCTGGCTGGCAGTGGCAGGATGGCCTGGCAACTGAAATTAGATTACACTAGCAGACTGATATAAACGTTTTTTTTTTTTTAATTTAGACTAATGTTACACCAGATATGACTGGTGGCACTGAGCAAGTAGGCACAGTATATGCTGTGAGCCTGACACACAGGCCGGCAGTGCCAGGCAGGCAACTGCTATTAGATTACAAAGAAAAAAAACAAACGACTGATGTAGCCCTAAAAAATGCTTTTTGGGGTGCTGTCCTTACAGCAGAGATCAGATGAGTCCTTCAGGACTGTAGTGGACACTGAATACACTAGCCTAGCTATCAATTTCCCTATAAAATCAGCAGCAGCTACACTATCCCTCCTCTCACTAAGAATGCAGGATCAGAATGAATCTAAAATTGCTGCTGTCCAGGAGCTGGGAGGGTCTGGGAGGGAGTGTCTGCTGCTGATTGGCTGAAATGTGTCTGCAGACTGTGAGATACAGGGTCAAAGTTTACTCAATGATGACAAATAGGGGGCAGACCGAACATTGCATATGTTCGCCCGCCGCAGCGAACGCGAACAAGCTATGATCACCGGGAACTGTTCTCCGGCGAACTGTTCGCGACATCACTACTGACAATTAAACACACTGTTAAAAGATTATTGGTTTGCCATGGTTATTGGTCATGAAAAATGTATTAGACCACTCAATATTATAAATAGACAAAAAACATATTTCTTATTGCCTACTGATATATACTACTTGCCCTGTGCTAACAGTTTAATAGAAATATCTAATCCTGTATACGAGAGTAAATTATTTTATATTTTAGGCGCGTTTATTGTGTCTACTATCCACTGAATCTCAGAATGTTCTTCAATATAGTATCAAGTCTCCTCAGGGCTTTACCGTTACACAATCCAAATATGATAACATCTAAACCCAAAGATTAATATCTAACATACAATATATAATAAATATAATCCTCTAGGAGGCGCTCAAGAACACACAGTAAAAAGATGTAACAGTGACATAAAAATAAGATGTCAGACAATATGTAACAATGAGAAATACTATATATATATATATGTTAATAATATTGTGGGAATCCAAATCTTAATGTCCCATACGCCCACAAATATCTCAAAGCAGATACAAAGCAACAAAAAATGTCACATAAAGAAATACTTAATGTTCCAATTTCCAGTTTTGGCAATGTCCCACAGTTGCAGGTATGATGTGCAGGATAGTACAGGCAGCTCTCTTACTTTATTCAAAAGAAGGAGATCTATTATATAAAAAACACAGAAATAGGCGCCAATGGTGCAGATCAATGATGCATTTTAGGATGTCAGTACAGGAGACGTGCACAGGGTACTCACTTGTAAAACATTTCCATTGCACTGACTGCAGCTCCCAGGGTCAGGAGGAGCACAGTGTTAAGTATCTCTCTGACCCTACGCTACCTATAGGGCGATTAATCCCTATTCCTGATCATCTTTATGCACTCCTGGTTTGCTGGTTTCCTGCATCTTGGATATTCACCTGGAAAGTGATCAGCTAGCTGGACTGCTGCAGAAATCCAGCCTGCTTCTATGGGCATGATTGAATGCCTTTCTTACAAGTGAGTACCCTGTGCACGTCTCCTGTGCTCACATCCTAAAATGCACCATTGATCTGCACCATTGGCGCCTCTTTCTGTGTTTTTTATATAATAGACAATCCAAATATGGTTCTTCTATGTGTGTGAATATGTAATTTAAGGCCTGACAAGCTAAAGATCTCTGGGCTGGTGAGATTATTTAAGAATGCTAGCCAGTACTTCTATTTCCCTGGTGGAATTATCTAAAGCCACTTTTTACCCTAAAAACAAGGTGTCTTGCCAAGGGTGTATACTGCCTTTTCCGTATGGGAAAGAGATGCATACATTACAAAAGTGCACAATGAAAATCGTAAATTAAAAATCGTAAAAACAAATAATTGATATTCATATATAAATACACAGGTAAAATGGTAGTGTTAAGGTGCATAAAAAAAATCGTTACCTAATTGTTGATCAAAAATGGTGTAAAAAACTTAAAATTTGTATGTAAATTGTGCAGGGATAAATTGTATTTAATATGCACACCGTAATTTGTAATTTAAGTACACTGAATGTGCAAGAAACACATACACCTAGAATACGAGTTTTGCGTTAGAGGCTGTGCGGTGCTAACGAGCAGTTTATGCTCACCGCTCACTTACAGACAGTGCTGGTATTACAAGAAGTGAGCATTGAGCAAAATTTTGCTCATTACCGCACTCCAATACCAGCGCTGCTTACGTTAGCGGTGAGCTGGTGTAACGTGCTCGTGCACGATTTCCCCATAGGAATCAAGCCGGCTGAAAAAAAGTCTAACACTTGCAAAAACGCAGCGTAAAACTCCTTAATGCAGCCCCATTGATTCCTATGGGGAAATAACATTTATGTTTACACCTAACACCCTAACATGAACCCCGAGTCTAAACAACCCTAATCTTACACTTATAAACCCCTAATCTGCCGCCCTCGACATCGCCAACACCTACATTATAACTGTTAACCCCTAATCTGCCGCTCCAGACACCACCGCCACCTACATTATACTTATGAACCCCTAATCTGCTGCCCCCAACATCGCCGCCACCTACATTATGTTTATTAACTACTAATCTGCTGCCCCCAACGTCCCCGCCACTATTCTAAATTTATTAACCCTTAAACCTAAGTCTAACCCTAACCCCCTAACTTACATATAAATTAAATAAATCTAAATAAAATTCCTATCATTAACTAAATTATTCCTATTTAAAACTAAATACTTACGTGTAAAATAAATCCTAAAATAGCTACAATATAACTAATAGTTACATTGTAGCTATCTTAGGGTTTAGTTTTATTTTACAGGCAAGTTTGTATTTATTTTAACTAGGTAGAATAGTTAGTAAATAGTTATTAAGTATTTAATAACTACCTAGCTAAAATAAATACAAAAGTACCTGTAATATAAAACCTAACCTAAGTTACACTACACTATAATTAAATTAATTCCCTAAATTAAATACAATTAAATCAAATTAGCTAAAGTACAAAAAAAAAACCCACTAAATTACAGAAAATAATAAACAAATTACAAGATTTTTAAACTAATAACACATAATCGAATCCCCCTAACAAAATAAAAAGCCCCCCAAAATAAAAAAGCCCTACCCTACACTAAATTACAAATAGCCCTTAAAAGGGCCTTTTGCGGGGCATTGCCCCAAAGTAATTAGCTCTTTTACCTGTAAAAAAAATTACAAATCCCCCCCAACATTAAAACCCATCACGCACACAACCAACCCTACTCTAAAACCCACCCAATACCCCCTTAAAAAAACCTAACACTAACCCCTTGAAGATCACCTTACCGGGAGAAGTCTTCATCCAACCGGGCCTAAGTCCTCAACAAAGCCGGGAGAAGTGGTCCTCCAGACAGGCAGAAGTCTTCATCTAGACGGCATCTTCTATCTTCATCCATCCGGCTCGGAGCAGGTCCATCTTTAAGCCATAGGACGCGGAGCATCCTCTTCCTTCTGACTTCTAACACTGAATGAAGATTCCTTTTAATGACGTAATCCAAGATGGCGTCCCTTTAATTCCGATTGGCTGATAGAATTCTATCAACCAATCGGAATTAAGGTAGAAAAAATCCTATTGGCTGATCCAATCAGCCAATAGCATTGAGCTGGGATTCTATAGGCTGTTCCAATCAAGGATGAAGATAGAAGATGCCGTCTGGGTGAAGACTTCTGCCCATCTGGAGGACCACTTCGCCTGGCTTGGATGAAGACTTCTCCTGGTCAGGTGATCTTCAAGGGGTTAGTGTTAGGTTTTTTTAAGGGGGTATTGGGTGGGTTTTAGAGTAGGGTTGGTTGTGTGGGTGGTGGGTTTTAATGTTGGGGGGGGATTTGTATTTTTTTTACAGGTAAAAGAGCTGATTACTTAGGGGAAATAGCTACATTCATCTCTATATTACCGGCTAAAAGTATAATTAATCAATTGTGTTTTTTTGGTATTTTATATCCTTTGTTAATAAGTATGTGCATTGGGGAAAAAATGCTTGGGTTAAATTTAGTCTATGGTGCACAAACCTGAAGTCTGTGCTAACAGTTATAGGTATGAGCCCACTTCCAATAATTATTTCACTTTAAATTAAATGTTTTAAGCATCTCTGATACACATGGAAAATTAATTGAAACAATGGGATAGGTTTATCAAAGGTCAAATGCCCCTATTGCTGAACCTGCTGCTTCCTAAACCCTCTCTACCACCTCAGAGGTAACAAATGAAAATCACCCCAGACTGTTCTGATTGGGTTGATTGACAAGCCTGAGGGTAGCATTGCACAAGTGTCTGCTTGTACAATGATAAACATAGGAAGTGAATGCTGTCCACACGTTATATTCCGAGGTGTACAGATTTACTACCTATGAACCTTGTCCATGTGAACACTGACAAATCTTGCACAATTTGTTATGTGAAGGTGGAATTAGTTACCTCAGAAGCTTCATGGATAAAATGTGAATTGGTTATTTGTGTGTTTGTAATAATGGAAAAGTGTGAACTTTATTTTTTAAAGATATTTAATTCTAATAAACACATTGGATTTTTTTTACAGATTTCCAATAGAAATGGGAGATGGTATATAGGCCTGATAAATAAGCACAAGGGTTCAAACATTTTAAATACTGTTTATTTTTTATGCATAAAGACTAATTTTATAAACTTTTGTAAGATGCAATACCTTATTGCTTGTTTATAACTTTGTTAAGAACTCCCCCTTGTACTAAAATATTTTTAGTTATGAAAAAAAAAATTGATTTGAGATGCTCAATTATCTGATTAGTAAAGTAAGTTATGCACATTATTATATGAAAAAGTAAATAGTCCAGTCAATGTTAAATATAGGGAAAAAGATATATTTTTAAATCATTCTCTTTTCAGATTATAGTAAAAAAAACTTTTGCATTGTTCTTTACATTTCTAATATTAAAAGTATTGTTATTTATATATAAAAAATACATTTAGAGACTTTGAAACAATTTCAGCAATTTGATTAGAGATTTCCTCAATGCTGATTGAAAAAGACAATATAGTATGGGTTATATTCTAACTCTGACTTTTAATGTTTGGTGACATAATGTTTGCTATTTTTTAAAAATACAATTTTTTAATACACATCACCATAAACAACCTCATATGTGAAAACATATGACAAATTTCTCTTGAGAAATAGCCAGTTTTATGTGAATAACTATACATAGAATTAAGTATTTTATTAGATTTTCTTTTCAATCAATCTCACATTTCAGTGGTTGTATTACATGTCTTTAAATACAGCAGCATAGCCATGTGTCTCAAATTCAGCCTTCTGCCTTTGATTGAAAAAATCGTGGAAATATCTCTTTTCTAGGGCAATGTTGCCATTTAAATGAGATCATACTGTACTTAAATGTCTTCAACTTTTGCCGTCATGATTTAGCAAAAATGAAGTATGAAGTCCTATCTGCATCTGGCATGGCTTTTGATGTCCGCCTGGTTGCAGTGGGACTAACTTAGTGAACAGAATTCTTTAAGAAAGCCAATTTACTCAGCTGGTTGCAAAGCCTTTGACCTTAGTAGTGGAACTTGGCAAATCAATGAATACATTTATGTTTAGTATTCTGTCAAGAATTGGGAAAATATGTCTCTTAACCCCAGACCTTTTTCAAAATACTTTTTTTTGTAATTAAACATTAGGCTTCCTTCAGAAGCCAATGAGGATAGTTAATTAAGCTTGAGAGGTTATGAACTGTTGGCAGTTAATAAGTCATAAAATTCCTCTATAAAACAGGATGCTAGATTCCATCACTGTGACAAGAGGTACAAAGTACTGGTGTATAAATATCTAATTGTACAAAAGGACTGGGTCCTTTCAATGACGGCTCATCTGGAGTCTCCAGGGCATGCTTGCTATAGTTTCCTGATTTTAAAAAGCTAGCATAAAAAATAAGTGCATTAAATAGTGATTTGCTTGATACTTCAGGAAGTAAAGGATTGTAAAAAAATGAACAAAAAAAGAAGAAAATATAAAGAAAATAAAATTAAAAAGAAATGCTGCAGCTTTAATGTAGTTTATTCCAAGTTTCAATTCTAGCTGAACATTCTTGCATATGTCATGTTTTGCTTCACCTTTAGGATGTTCACCATGGAAACGGTACACAGCAAGCTTTTTACTCTGACCCCAGCATCCTGTATATTTCCCTCCACCGCTATGATGAAGGCAACTTCTTCCCTGGCAGTGGATCCCCAGATGAGGTTAGGTTTATTTCTTAAAGCCCATTTTTTTGTTTGTAATATTCAGGTCTAATTGCTTTGCATGATTACCCCTAATTTTCTCATCATTCTTTGGCTCTTTAAATTGCACTAGATTGCAAAATTGTCCACTGGGACTATAGCCCATAGTAAAGCAAAGTTGTCAAACAAAGCTGAACTGACTTGACAAGACATTTTGTTTGATCTCCTCAGAAGCAAATAGTTTATATATTTTCATATTATAATTTATTTTTTATGTGATGCTTTTCCTGTTTTTAGGTTGGAGCTGGCCCTGGAGAAGGATTTAATGTTAATATTGCTTGGACAGGTGGATTGGATCCTCCCATGGGAGATATTGAGTACCTTACTGCCTTCAGGTTGGTGCAGAATTTCTTAAACATTTATTGTATTCAACAATGGATAAAACAACTGTTTATATTGTAGTCATTTATCAAAAATATGGTTAAGTATTTTACAGATAAAAGGTAAGTAATATTTTTTCACTCATTATTCATAATCTCTGTTTTTTATTCCACATTTGAAGACAAAGGGAACATGTGCTGTTTATATTTATATTTTATTTGCAGCATTTTAACTACCTTAAAACTATTTAAATATGTTTTATGTACTTAAAAAGGTATCATACTTCCAGGCTGGTTTGGGAATCCTGCGTGTTTGATTCAATTTTATATATTCTTAAAACTAGATTTAAATTTAATTACAAAAACAAAGAACGTTGTAATTTTTTTTTTCATAATGCTATTAAAAAAAAAAAAAACAGTTTGCACTATATAAAAGTATTTCCCTGTTAGCTCGTTTAGACATGTCCGCTTCACTTCAGAACCTTTTATCTGAGTGCACATTTAAACAAATTATTATGAATGAGAAACCTTTTAGAAAAAGGTAAAGGCTTTTTTTTGCAGGCAGCAAACATTTCAAAGATTATTAAATAATGTTTAAAGTGTATGGAAATGTATTATTTATGCATAGGAACTAATTAACATATAGTTTACATACAATTAACATAACTAATATAATAATGATGAAATGAAAAGAAATTAACTTAATCATATAAAAGGTTTCCTATGTAAAATGCATGATAAAAACTTTTTTTTTCATATTTATTATTATTAGTTTACTTTAAACTGGTATATAATCATATTTGAAATAAGCAATACATTTTAATGGGAAAATTAGGGTATTGTAATGTACATACCCGCAACAAAAATCGTTATTGCAAAATTTGTGCTAATTTCCCCCTTTTTCCCCCTTCAGACACCCATGACTGTATGTTTGAAAGGCTCACTCTTACTAAATAAATTTTTAACAAATACATTAATTTTTAAAAGCTATTCTACCAAATTTGAATTCCATTTTTTATTTTATTACTAAATCAGATGATAAACGTAATAAAGACAAGGAAAGAGGCGCCACATGTGTGAATCAGTATTTCACTCAAAAAGGTAGAGGAGAGGCTATATCAAACCTCCCAAGGTAGCGTAGATGAAAGTATGAACAAGGCACAAAGAGCTATTGATAACACTTCTCAAATTTAATGGAATAAAAACAAATTAAAAACAGCTCATGCTCAATATGTACATACAGTAAGTATGCAACGCGTTTCACGACTAGCACCGTTTCATCAGGCATAAGTACATGACATATATTTCACCCTTATATAGGGCTATGCTACTTAAGGCAAAATGAACTCACCCCACCCCCCTACAATTAGTGTAAATACCAATCAGAATACCCTTTGTCTCATTAGTAGTTAGTTGTCACACCTGTGTATTGAGGGTTGTAATTAATCAAAACAACATTGTCATGTTAAAGATTGGAATTAAAAACAATGATTCCGCAGGATAATAAAGAGTTTTTTCTATAATAACTACTAAATGCGATCATAAACATGCCAGCCCAGTATTATATGACCAGTATTATTATTATTTGAAGTAGAGTAAGTATATTGAGTGGTGCCTTGGTTCTTACCTCTATTTTGAATATTAAACAATTTCCAATGTGATACGAGACTTTGATACTGGGCATGGTACATGTGCGTGAACTGTTTGCAAACAACGCTAATCCCCTAAATTGATTGGGGCAGTAGTATAGTAGCCACTACCAATCCCCTAATGGCTTTGAGTCACTCCCCTAATGCATCACCCATGTGACCCCAGGGTTTTACGCTATTGGATGTATTGGTCTCTAACGTATAGGCACATGGGCCAATCAGAATCCTGATTTTTGGTCAATCCTATTCTAACAACTGTCTATTTTTATTTGCCCTCTTGAGCTCCTCCTATAGGGATCTTAGATATCCTCTTTTTGTTTAGATGATAAACGTATTTGTATATCTTAATTTTTTTTATAATTTGGCAATGAGAACATCACATGTTTTAATACACTTTTAGGATTATAATTAAATAGAATAAATACTACAGTATCTTCCAAACTTAACAATTGTAGTGAGTTGATTGAAAGCCTTCTTGTTTATCTTATTAAACTAGAAGCTGCTTGTAGAATAATTTGTAAATTGCATATTAACAAGTCAGTCTTTTATGGACTTAAAATGTATTTGCCATAGTAGAGAGAACAAATATATTAGTATTAACACAGTTTTATTTCTAGAAAAATGGACGTTCTGCTGTAAAAGTTTGCTTCTGCTTTTGAGAAGTGTCATTGCACACCAATAAATCTGGGGGGGGGGTTCCCTATAGATAAGTTGTACCCAGACATCCAACTTCAAAGTTATTTTTTTTGTTTGTTTGTTTGTTTATTTTAAGTAATAATACACATGCAGGATTTAAACATATTTTTTTAAACAAAAGTGACACAATTAAACTTTCATAATTCAGACAGAGCCTGCTGTTTTAAGAGCTTTTCCAATTTACTTCCATTGTCAAATTGTGGAGACTTTTTACTTTCACTCTTTCTGAGGCACCAGCTACTACTGAGAATGTGTAAGACTTTACAGTGTATACGTATACAAGTATGTCATTGGCTGATGGCTGTCACATGAAACAGGGGGTTAGCATATTGAAGTAGAAAATCCACTGCACATTTAAAATTCAAAGCAAGTGCTACTACTTCATTGTTTTTTTTTTATTATGCATTGGTTTCTTATGCAATTCTACTCTATTTAATAGTCCTTTAAGTTTAATACTCATATAATTTAATAATTACAGTTTAGTACTTTTGCCCAAGAAAAATCAAATATTGTTTTTTTGTTATTATTGATTACTAGTAGAGAAATCTATTATCTATATATATTTTAGCCTTCTTTATTACTAAACATTTAATCTAGCCACCAGGTATACAATGACAATGAAAAAATACATTGTGATATAAGCTGTCAATAAACTCTTATGTCACATTGCTTTTATACATTATGGCTACACCATTGTACAACCAAAGTTTATTTATATATAAGCATTCAATGATAAACAGCGATTTTCAAAAGCTTTAATCATTGGATTAGCTAACAGACATTTAGATGTAGTTTAAGCCCTTAAAGACCAGGGACGTACCCTGTATGATTCTGGTCTTTCTATGGGGCTTGCATTTTTTTGCTTAAAACATTGGAACAGCAAACAGAAATGTAGGTGTAGGTTAACCCCTTAAAGACCAATGACTAACCCTGTACGTTGTTGGTCTTTCTATAGGGCTTGCATTTTTAATAGTGCAGTCTTTTGGCCAATTGCATTATTGAAAAACTACAATAGTGTAACATACAATACAAATTTTATCCAACTATATTGTCATTTATTAAATATAGTGGTCAGTTCCAATCATTCTGCTTGTGTTTATCATTTATTTTTTTTACTGCTTTTAATATGCCATTTTTAATATCAGAGCAATCACAATACAAGATAACACATATCTGAAAAATAGTATATTGGATCAGAGTGGAGATCAGAAAATTCACCCATTCTTTGCATGAATAATATTGACATTGGCCAAAACAATCTAACAAAATGGATACATCGAGTTCAACAGCCAAAGGCACTTGATCCTAAAGACCCATAGATTGACTGATAACACGTATGGGACAACTATCTGTGCATGCTCAGACCAGAAAAACAAGATGTCAACAACAATGATGTCCCTTATTGATGATGATAGATTTACGCTAAATAAAAAAATAATACTTAATACGTCATTATCATCTTCAGTATTCAAACATATCTACAAAATATCACCAGTTGCAAAATCAATACAAACATCAATACCAATGTATACTTACTAGTACATTTCATCAAAAAAAACTTATTTTAGCAAAAAATAAAAGCCACTCTCTCCATTTGCACAAACACACACATGTACTCAAATAACTCCATTAACAGGAAGCACTCCCAGATAGGAGCCATGTTGCATATTGGTCACATTTTTAATGTTTTAATGTTTAATGATTGACTGACAGTTATTTAAGTTTAAAAAAATGCAGATTCCTGATTTTATATTTAAACTTTTCGTATTTGTCGATCGGCATCCCATTATCTGATGTTCAGGGAGCAGTTGTGGGAAAATGGAGATTGGATATTATAACAATTATGTTTTTGACTTTGAAAAATTGTGATTACTTTGTTGCTGGATTAAAAAAAATAGTTTTCTGTTTTTCAGATATAAACGAAAATTCAAAAACATTGCAATCAATACTATAGTAACCAATTGCATATTATTTATATATAGTGTTTATATTGCAATGAGTATGGTTAGGATAATAGAACACAACGATCTTGCTGAATTCTGAATCAATTTGTTATCTGTACACATTGAATGAAATCTTATTGATGATATAAGTGGCATTATGGGTGGAATAAATACAAAGGGGTCAATTTAACAAAGGCTTTGCAAGCCTTTAGACCCTCTATGACTGCAGGTTCTCACAAGAAGCCAGAGGCGAGCTGCGGCGGAGAGGGACGCGTATCTACGACCCTGTCCACTGCAGATTGATAAATCGACCCCTTAGGGCTTGATCTCAAATTTTAACAGGACTGGTATCCCTGTCACAAACAATTTGGACTAAGATATTAAATTAACTTGTGAAAAATAAAATGGACCAAACCAAGTAAATTGAAAAGTTTTTTTGTAAAGAACTACTTAGAGTAGAATAGTATAATAAAAAATCATAATAAATAGACAATGCAAAAGCACTTAGTTTGAATTTCACATGAGTAGTACATTTTGTTTCTGACAGATTTCAAAGTTTAGTTTTCTTTTCCTTCTCACTGCATTGCAGGACAGCCATCAGCCAATCACAAAATGCATATATGTATATTCTGTGCATATTGTTCATATCTAGATAATGGATGTTACTAGGAAAGTTGTTTCAAATTGTGTGCTTAATCTGAAACATGAAAATGTAATTTTGACTTTAGTGGTCCTTTAAAACTTAATTTTGATTTTTATGTCCATTTATGATAATTTATTAGCATACCTTATTTAACATGGCAACAGTTTACAAATCATCTCTCTTAAAATTATATGAAGTGTCTCAAGGTGAGATATTATTCTTTAATTGTAAATACAGATTTATTAGCACCAGCTGAATCAGAGAATTGGGGTTGAATTATCATTGTGCGAGCGGACATGATCCGATATTGCGGATCATGTCCGCTGCATAACGATAAATGCCGACAGCATACGCTCTCTGCATTTATCATTGCACCAGCAGGGGGCCGATTGCCCCCTGCAGATTTGCGGCCAATCGGCCACTAGCAGGGGTGTCAATAAACCCGATCGTATTCGATCAGGTTGCTTTCTGGCGATGTCTGTCTGCTGCCTCAGAGCAGGCGGACAGGTTACGGAGCAGCGGCCTTTAGAAGGCTGAAGGCTCGCTGGAAAAACGGGACATCAAGCTCCATGTGGTGCTTGATAAATATTCGCCATTGTGTTTGAGAATTTGTAGGAAGATGTCTACAGTCACCTACGTTCCAATAAACTGTTGTCTATTTGGCCAAGTGAAGCAACTATACAAGACACTACGTTTTGTACATCTTAGAACTAATTAGAGGGGCTTTACAGACATCGTAACCACATGCCACTTTAAATATGAGGGTGAACATGTCTGGAGTGTGCACCCAAATAAATCTGATATTCTTGACAAAGGGTGAAAGTTTATGTAAGTGTGGAATGTAACAGATTGTAGTCAAAATTGTGAAAGATTCCAGAATTTATATTTCACTTAACATAAAAAACAACAACTTGTAATTCTTGGAAGCCTTAGTACAGTTTTTTTTATATCCATTTTATATAAAACAATGTTAGTCTTACCAATATACTTGCATACACGTAAAAACAAAGACATGAATACACATACAGATATACACACACATGTACACACCTAAGCACACATACACATGTTAATAAACACATACACACACATCTACAAAATAATAAAAAACATACAATACACACGCACACATATATACAAATTACATATGTGCACACATATGGATACACATATATGTGCATAAACACACGCACACATATATACAAATTACATATGTGCACACATACGGATACACATATATGTGCATAAACACACACACACGCACACATATATACAAATTACATATGTGCACACATACGGATACACATATATGTGCATAAACACACACACACGCACACATATATATATATATACATATATATACATATAAATATACCCACACATCCTTGCATATACAATATACACACACATACTGAGTATAATTTAGAATACATGCGTCTGTGTATATCATATGAAAAGTGTCAGGGAGAGACATCATTTATCTGGTTATCTTGTTGAGCGCAAGCCAAGAGCCAAGAAATAACTCTCTATAGCTGATGACATCAAAACCAGCTGTTCTGCCTTCAGATTGAAGTATTCTTAAAAAAAACAAACTACAACAGCTGAATTTGAATGTAACATTACATGTTCATTCAGCAATTTTATACTCAAATGATGTTTTATAAACATAGCTTACAATGGGATAAAATATGTTAAGAAAGCAGATATGGAGTCTAAAGCTTAGATTTATTTGCATCCATTAGCCAGCTCCTCTTTTAAAACTGTATAAATATAAAGAATTTAAATATTAGAAAAGCTGATCTGTGCTTTTTCCCTTCGTACTGCTTTAGTTTTCATTTAATAAAAAATTAAAAAGGAACATTATTTTTTTGCACGTTATAAAAATGAATAAGTGATAAAGTAAGTGAAGTAAGATTGCATTATTTAGCAATACTTGTACTAAAGTGACAGCTGTTTTTACAGTCAGAGAATCCTGTGGTTCTAATCAAATTTTATGGTGCTTATTATCTAAAGGTTGTTTGATATCAACATGATTCAGTAGGTCTCATAAAATTATACACAATTTTCTCCCTTAAAGGGACAGAGATAGATAGAGACAAAATATAATAATATATACATTAATTACTTTACCGACAAATTTATACTGCAGTGCTTCGCCATTAACTCTTTATTGTAAAGCTCTAACTCCCCCCCACACAATTCCTTTTATGGCTTTATCTATATTTATGGTTGCTTTCGGTAGAATACAAAAGTGAATAGGGATTATCTGCTGGAGCATGCCTAGAAGCTGTAAACTCAGTTGAAATACAATGCCTGTGTCTAAACACTTATGGGGGGGTGGTGGAGTTGTCTGCCCCAGGCAGCTTAGCTATGTAATTATTTTGCTTATTTTTGAAAATTATTTTAAAATACTTGCCAGCAATTTTTAAACAATTTTTATATGCAAACTATTTTAATTAATTAGCCATTTTAGGATATGCACAGATCTCAACCTGTTTTATGGCACTTTAAAGGGACAATCTACTCCAGAATGTTTATTTTTTTAAAAGAAAGATAATCCCTTTATTACTGATTCCTCAGTTTTGCATAACCAACACGGTTATAAAAATACACTTTTTAGCTCTGTGACTACCTTATATCTAAGCCTCTGCAGACTGCCCCATTTTTTCAGTTATTTTGTACAGACTTGCATTTTAACCAATCAGTGCCCTCTCATAAGTAACGCCACAGACATGAGCACAATGTTATCTATATAGCACACATGAGCTAACGCCCTCTAGCTGTGAAAAACTGTCAAAATGCCCTGAGATAAGAGGCGACCTTCAAGGGTTTAGATGTTAGAATATGAGCCTATCTAAGTTTAGCTTTAACCCTTTGAGTGCTAATGACGGCTCTGAGCCGTCATGAGCACTCTCCCACCTTGAGGGAGATCTGGGGGCTCCCACCCACTCCTACCCCGGCGATTGTGCCTGAAGAGTGACAGGCATAACTGGGGCTTCACGTGATGCGTGGTGACGTCACGCGCAATTACGTGATGATGTCACCGCGCAACTTTATTTATACTTAACAATGTTAAGTATAGGAGGAGAGGGCATGCTGCTTAGAAGCCTGTATCTCAGGCATCTAAGCAGCCACAGACCCCCAAGACCCACCATTGGAAAGGTAATCGTCTAACCTCTCCAACAGTGTAAGTATTGGGGGTCTGTAAAAAAAAAAAGTAAAAAAAAAAAGAAAATATTAGCACCCAGGTGGGAAATGGCTTAGCAGCCAAAGGGTTAAACAAAGAATACCATGAGAAAAAAGCAAATTTGATAATAAAAGTAAATTAGAAAGTTGTTTAAAATTACATGACCTATCTGAATCATAAAAGTTTAATTTTGACTAGACTGTCCCTTTAAATATTCTCATCTTAGTGAATCTTAGCATATGGACTATGTATAAACCATCAATCACTGATTGTTTTAAATGCCTGATACATTTTCACACAGCTTTAGATTTCTCATCACTAGATAATTTATATAAAGTAAATAATAAAAAAGCATTCATTTTCACATCCTCTCTATATAAATTGCAGTGTATAAGAGTATGTTCTGCTAAAATGTTGTGTGTGGCTTTTGTGATGTTTGTTTTGCCTGTCTATATTTTATTAGTAAAACAGGGTGAGTGTATATGATAATTGGGAGTCATCAACATTTATTTTATTAAAATTAGGTAAACACAAAAATATTAGATGAACAGTAATAAAAGAAGCAAATGTCCCTCCTTGGAATTGTGTTCTCCATATCTAAGCATAAGCAACCACTTCAGTGACTTTTTATTTGAAGGACATGTACAACAAGCATCTTTGTCCTGCCATACATGTTGTCACACACACACACATACATATATATATATATATATATATACAGGTAGCCCTCAGTTTACGCCGGGGTTAGGATCCAGAAGGAATGGTTGTAAATCGAAACCGTTGTAAATTGAAACCCAGTTTATAATGTAAGTCAATGGGAAGTGAGGGAGATAGGTTCCAGGCCCCTCTCAAAATTGTCATAAGTAACACTTAATACATTATTTTTAAAGCTTTTAAATGAAGACTTTAAATGCTAGACAGCATTATAAACCTAATAAAATAATCACACAACACATAATATATAATTAAACTAACTTAAATGAACAAAAACATTTGCTAGACAGCATTATAAACCTAATAAAATAATCACACAACACAGACTTCACTTGCATTTTTCTGCAAAGAGTTCTTTCTATGCTTTCCAATCTGGACTGAGTTATAGACAGGAAGATCTTGTTCCTTTGAAATCTGCTCGATAGCTCAGGTCTGGTTAAACTGATTAATTTCACCTTGCTTGGCTTTGCTGCAACACAAGCTGAAAGCTCCACCTACTGGATATTTTAATAAATGCACTGCTTCTCAATGCTTTTCAATAGCAGTCACATTACTGGAAAAAAAGGTTGTTATTCTGAAACGGTGTAAATTGAACCATTGTAAAATGAGGGCCACCTGTATATATATATATATATATATATATATATATATATATATATATATATGTTAAATTATATTTTTGCCCCCCCTTCCACTGGAAACATTTCTGATAGAATTAAATAGACTTTGATAAAAAAAATGTACAGGTTTTTATGTATGAACATACCAAGCAGCCAATAGCAAACATCTGCATAATCAGAAAATGTTATACATTGCCATAATTAATATAGGAACATGTTCATTAAATTAATGTCACAGACAGGATAGCTACCTTATGAACATAACGTTTATTTTTACAAATGTAGATTCTCGTTGTTTTACACATCCTATACTATAAAAGGCCAAGTGTGTTTGTCCGAAGCTGTCATGCGCAGTAGAGACAGCACGCGGACAAACACACTGGCCTAAGTCCCTACCTGTTCTGCCGACTGCGCCGAGCAGAAGTGGGCGTGGTCGATCGTGAAGGGGGCGGGGTCTAACGCGAAAGCCCGTGAAAGGGGCGGAGCCTAGCGTGAAGGCCCGTGAAGGGCAGTGGAGAGAGCTCAAACAGCTCAAGAGAGGGTGGAGGGATGTGGGGAGATGTGGGGAGAGGGGGGGAGATGTGCAGTGAGGGGGGAGATGTGGAGAGATGTGGGAGATGTGGAGTGAGGGGGGAGATGTGGAGAGAGGGGAGAGATGTGGGGAGATGTGGAGAGAGGGGAGAGATGTGGGGAGATGTGGAGAGAGGGGGGAGATGTGGAGAGAGGGGAGAGATGTGGGGAGATGGGGGAGATGTGGAGAGAGGGGGGAGATGTGGAGAGAGGGGGGAGATGTGGAGAGAGGGGGGAGATGTGGAGAGAGGGGAGAGATGTGGGGAGAGGGGGGAGATGTGGAGTGAGGGGGGAGATGTGGAGAGAGGGGGGAGATGTGGAGAGAGGGGGGAGATGTGGAGTGAGGGGGGAGATGTGGAGAGAGGGGAGCGATGTGGGGAGATGTGGAGAGAGGGGGGAGATGTGGAGAGAGGGGGGAGATGTGGAGAGATGTGGGGAGAGGGGGGATATGTGGAGAGAGGGGGGGGAGATGTGGGGAGAGAGAGAGGGGGGGAGAGAGAGGGGGAGAGAGAGAGGGGAAAGAGAGAGGGGGAGAGGGAGAGAGAGACAGAGAGAGAGGGGGAGAGGGAGAGAGAAAGAGAGGAGAGAGAGAATGAGAGAGGGAGAGAGAGAGAGGGGGGGAGAGAGAGAGAGGGGGAGAGAGAGAGGGGAAAGAGAGAGGGGGAGAGGGAGAGAGAGACAGAGAGAGAGGGGGGAGAGGGAGAGAGAAAGAGAGGAGAGAGAGAATGAGAGAGGGAGAGAGAGAGAGGGGGGGGAGAGAGAGAGGGGGGGGGAGAGGGAGAGAGAGGGGGGGGGGAGGGGAGAGAGAGAGAGGAGAGACACAGAGAGAGGGGAGAGAGAGAGAGAGAGAGAGAGAGGAGAGACACAGAGAGAGGGGAGAGAGAGAGGGGGGGGGAGAGAGAGGGGGGAGAGAGAGAGAGAGAGAGAGAGAGAGAGGGGGGGAGAAAGAGAGAGAGGGGAGAGAGAGAGAGGGGGAGAGAGAGAGAGGGGAGAGAGAGAGAGAGAGAGGGGGGAGAGAGAGAGAGGGGGGAGAGAGAGAGGGGAGGGAGAGAGGGGAGGGAGAGAGGGGGGGAGAGAGGGGAGGGAGAGAGGGGGGGGAGAGAGGGGAGAGAGAGGGGAGAGAGAGAGAGGGGGGAGAGAGAGGGGGGAGAGAGAGAGATAGAGGGGAGAGAGATAGAGGGGAGAGAGAGAGACAGAGAGAGTGGAGAGAGAAAGAGAGAGGCGAGAGAGAGAGGAGGCGCGAGAGAGAGGGGGGGAGAGAGAGAGAGAGATAGAGGGGAGGGAGAGAGAGAGAGGGGTGAGATAGAGAGAGGGGAGAGAGAGAGAGAGGGGAGAGAGAGAGAAAGGGGGGAGAGAGAGAAAGAGAGAGAGGGGGGAGAGAGAGGGGGGAGCGAGAGAGAGAGGGGAGCGAGAGAGAGGGGGAGATGGAGAGAGAGAGGGGGAGAGAGCGCAAAAGAGAGGGGGAGAGAGAGAAAGCAAAAGAGAGTGGGAGGGAGAGAACGCCAGGGGTGGGACCACTGTAATGCAAAAAATGGCCCGTGTGAACGGGCTTTAGGACTAGTACTACATATAAACAAATACAAACTTATGCACACTAGAAGCACTAAAAATAAGTTTTACATTCACACACATAAAATCACATACACAGAAACACACACACCATATAATAATTGTTACTGGCACACACACACACAGTCATATACCCATGCGCATAGCTCCCAACAAATCGCTGGGGATTTCCAGGACAAGAAATTTAGGGGACTTGTGGGCAGTCGCCCAACGGAGGAGGCATAAGCCATGGGATGTGCAGTGCACTGGATAGGCATTTCATAGGCAGAGCTGAATCATGCTTTGGGCAGAACCACTTCACTCTGTGGAAACCATGTCATTTGCCCTAATGGGGGAAGATGCAACAGGGTCAGTGGACATAACTTTCAACCCATAGCAATCCTGCAAGATTTGGGACAGTTGTGCATGCACACTTTTATTTCAGTAAATACAGTGGCCTAGATTAAAAGTGTAGTGCAAAAATAAAGGCACTATAGTGATCTAGAACCACGCAAGTTAAATCAATAGCGCTCGTATTCTTGCGCACATATTACAAGTTGGAAGTTAAAAGTTTGTGCTTGAGCGGAAAACTCAGGTGCGCTAACATCTGGAGGTCGGATGTCATAGGCATGCTAACTCCCTATACCCATAGATTTATATGGGGTACTCTATTCTGGCTTTTGCTAACCCAACGGTGCACTAGGCCAACTGCACTAAAGCGAAGGTGCAATAAGAAATACTTTAAATTAATTTAAAATATATATGTATAGCTATATATCTATATGAATAACTTTTTCTTCTAAGTGAAGAACAAAGGTATTTAAAGTATTTCTATTAAAAAAAATCACTTTGTTTTAAGAAACATATAAATATATATGCGCATATATTTGTAAATGTGTGTATAAATATATATATATATATATATATATATATGCAAATATTTGTATGTTTGTATATATACATGTGTATATACAGTATGTATGTATGTATATACACTGGCGTTCAAATGTTTGGGGTCATTTAGACATTTCCTTATTTTTTATGAAAACATACATGAAATGTATTTGAATAGGAAATATAGTCATTGACAAAGTAGGAAATATAGAATTTTAAGTGAAATAATAATTTTGTCCTTCAAACTTTGCTTTCGTCAAAGAATCCTCCATGTGCTGTAATTACAGGTTTGGATACCTTTAGCATTATTATTGTCAATTTCACCCCATACTTCCTGAAGCACCTCCCACAAGCACCTGAAGCACCTCCCACAAGTTGGATTCTCTTGAGGGACGCTTCTTATATATCATATGGTCAAGCTGCTCCCACAACAGCCCAATAGAGTTGAGATATGGTGACTGTGCTGGCCACTCTATAAAGAAAGAATACCAGCTGACTCCTTATTCCCTGAATAGTTCTTGCATAGTTTGGAGCTGTGCTTTGGGTCATTGTCCTGTTGTAGGAGGAAATATCCTCCAATCAAGTGCCATCCACAGGGTACGGCATGGCATTGCAAAATGGAGTGATAGCCTTCCTTCTTCAAGATCCCTTATAAACTGTACAAATATCCCACTTTGCCAACAACAGAGTACCCCCAGACCACCATATTGCCTCCACCATGCTTCTTCTGCATCTTTTCATTTGGTCTGCGTTTCCCAAATTTTCGTCTTTGTGATCCAAGCACCTCTAACTTAGATTTGCTGTCCAAAACACTTTATCTTCCTCTGTCCAGTGTTTGTGTTCTTTTGCCCATAGTAACATAGTAACATAGTAGATCAGGTTGAAAAAAGACCGAAGTCCATCGAGTTCAACCTATACAAATCTAAACTACTTACAAAAAGCTCCAGTTAAGCTTAAATACTCCGACTAAAAGGAGACCCATTTAATACTAGCAATCAAATCCATGAATTTTGTTTCTAGACAGAAAATGTACAAAACAATTTTTAAATGTATCTAGGCTATTGGCATTCATTACCTCCTTTGGTAATGAGTTCCACAATTTTATTGCTCTTACAGTGAAAAAACCTTTCCGTTGCAGGAGATTATACTTCTTAATTTATGACCTCTTGTCACAAACAGTTTTCTTGGAATAAACAGAGCTTCTGCCATCACTGTATATGGGCCTTAAATATATTTATATATAGTAATCATGTCACCTCTCAAATGCCTTTTTTCTAAAGAAAACAGACCCATTTTGGCTAGTCTCTCCTCATATTTTAAATTCTCCATTCCCCTTTTTTAGCTTTGTGGCCCTTCTCTGAATTTTTTCTAGTTTTGCAATATCTTTTTTTTTTGCAATCGGTCCCAAGAAATGCACTCCATACTCAAGGTGTTGTCTTACCAGGGATTTTTATAGTGACATAATTATGCTTTCCTTCCTTAAATCAATACCTCTTTTAATACAAGCTAGTATCTTATTAGTCTTTGTACCCGCTGCCCTGCATTGTGTACCCATCTTTAGCTTGTTATCTATTACTACTCCCAAATCCCTTTCCTCCTCTGTTTGGCTAAGTCTTGTCTCATTTAAATAATACGTTGCCTGCTTATTTTTAATTCCAAAATGTAGAACCTTGCATTTTCCCATATTAAATCTAATTTTCCATTTACCTGCCCATATTATCTGCAAAATAGAGATGTTGCTATTTAATCCTTGCTCCAAGTCATTTATAAAAATATTAAAAAGAACAGGTCCCAGTACTGATCCCTGGGGGACTCCACTGATTACCTTTGTCCAATCTGAGTATGATCCATTCACTACTACTCATAGTACCATATCTTTTATCCAATTATTTATCCATGAGTAAACATTTTTAGCTATTCCCAGTCCCTTAATTTTGTGCATTAATCGCTCATGTGGCACTGTATCAAATGCCTTTTCAAAATCTAAGTATATCACATAAACTGATTCCCCTTTATCTATATTTTTACTTACTTCCTCATAGATTCTAATTAGATTAGTTTGACATGATCTATTTCTCATAAAACCATGCTGATTTGAACTCATAATCTTGTTTACACAAATGTGCTCATCAATATAATCCCTTTATAATCCCTTCAAATATCTTCCCCACTATTGATGTCAGACTAACTGGTCTATAGCTTCCTGGATCATCCCTGCTTCCCTTTTTGAAGAGTGGCACCACATCAGTTTTACACCAATCCTGGGGTACTATGCCTGAGGATAATGAGTCTTGAAAAATTAAGAGTAGAGGTTTGTCTATAACAGTGCTAAATTCCCTTAACACCCTTGGGTGCATTCCATCTGGGCCTGGAGTTTTATTTGCCTTAATATTATCCATTTTTTCCCTGATATCCTCTATACATAACCCAGTTAATGGTATGGGCTGGCATGTTCTAGTTAGTTCCAAAGTATCATCCACTGGTTCCTCTTGTGTATACTGAAGAAAAAAACTGGTTTAGTGCCTAAGCCTTCTCCCTGTCACTGTTAACCATGCTACCCTCCACACATTTTAATGTATCTATAATGTCCTGTCACAAAAGGTATTTTTGGCAAGTATTCCACCCCCCCCCCCCAAAGCTGCTAGCCCTATTAGGACCTTATAAATATATGTATACACACAGATTTTAATAGATAACACAATTGTAAGGACCACATACTTTTTAAACCAAAGCTTTAAAGGGGCAGTAAACAAAAAATGTACCCTCCTCTTATTGTTAATAAATGAAAACATAACAACTTTGCATTACACTCATTATTAGACATGTGCAGCTTCGAAAAATTCAGTTCGGTTCGGATCGATTCGAATTTCGGTTCGGATCGATTCGAATTCGGAAGAAATCGAATTAATTTGTTTCAGATTCATTCGGATTCTTTTGGATTCATGAAAAATTCGGTTCGATTCGGTTTGAATCGATTCAGAATTTCGGAATTTGGTTAAGTGGATGTGCTGTGTATTACACTAGTATACTGTACAATACTAGTGTAATACACGGCCATCCGAATCTACCGAATAAATTAGAATCGATTCGGATTTATTCGGTAGATTCGGCACTACTGCAATTCGGAAATTCGAATCGATCCGAATCTCCGAATTTGACAAATTCGTCCGAATTTCGATTCGGATCGAATCGCACATGTCTACTCATTATTTATTTTGCTTATTTTTGCAGTAAAATACCTCTGAACATTATCCTCATTCCACTCTCTCTTGAAATTCTGCTGCTTAGATGTTGTAGTTATCTATGCTGCAAATTGCCTGCCCTACCTGCATACTAAAAGTGATTACTTAGAGCAATGCGCAAACTCAAAGCTCTAATTGTACACAATAAAAATAAATTCATGTTTTAAAAGTGTTTCAGGGGGGTTATTCTTGATGTGATAAACCCATATTTATTATGCTATCAAAGTGTCAGTTTTAACTGCTTTAAAACATTTATTTTGTGTATAGATTGTTTATTGATGCTATGCATTTTGTACTTATTAAAAAATTACTTTAGTGTCCCATTAATAATTTTTTTAATTAAGATTCTATCAAAGGAAAAGGCTCTATATAACTATATATTCTCTGTGATTCCATAACCCAGAATTTTAATACTATATCAACATTTTTAATTTCAAATTGTAACTTTAGTCAAAATAATCTTTTTGCCTTCCCAACCTTTCTTTTAATATCCAAGCATTTTCTTTTAAGTTAATGAAAACGGATACCATCTGAATCACTTTTTACAAGAAATTTCTAAGAGTTTATCATCATTTCCTGTTCCGAAAAGAAAATATCTTTCAATGTAAAACGCATTCTCATTTTTAAAGCAATACCAGAAATGCTTTTTTTTTCTTTCTTTTTTAAATGGTTATTTTTTTAAATGGTTAAAAAAGGGTATTTAAGAATGAAACCACTAATGTGTACCTTCAACAGCTGTCAAGACTGTAATTTTACAAGGTAAAGCTAGAATATACAATTTAAAACTAGCAATATAAAGCAAACAAGCCACAAGGTATGCTAACCAACGTCTTTGTGTTACACTATTGGGTGGTCTGTGTAGGCACTGTATAAATAAACTGTATTTTTTTTTAGCAATAACACACCTGAAGTCCTTAAACATGCATAAGGATATGGGGCAAAATCTTGAAGAATGATATGCATTATAAAATGAACCTAGTACAAACATTTAATGTTTCCACAACATTTTCCTCTACTTGCATTTCATTATACAAACTTATGAATTTATTTAGACAATATGTTCAAATTATGATCATTTTTCTGTCATGTATTTTGCATACAAATATGCAAAGGCCAACAAAATGTAAAAATTAGTTTAGCTCGTCATCTTAAAGTAGGGAGAAAGTTACAATTTGTATCTGTTCTTTTAAATGGACGTAAAGCTGAAAATGTAATCATTCATGAAATGTTTAATTGCCTACCTTTGCTGTAAAACAGATATGAAAATTGTGTTTTTTCTACTTTCTTTGGCAAGCTAGGGCAGTGAAGTGGTTAATTAGGTAGCCTGTAATGTTAATTTTAGCTTTAGTGTAGAGATTACCCTCCCACCTGACACTTCCTACCCCCTGATCCCTACCTGACCCCTCCCAAAACAGCTCTTTTCCCTCCCTCACTCCCTACTGGTCACCCCCATTTTAGGTACTGGCAGACAGTCTGCCAGTATGAAAATGGAAGGCATTTTTTTTTAAATTAAATTATTATTATTTTTATATTTTCTGCAGTGTAGGACCCCCTTACCCTTCAAACAGCTATCTAACCCTCCCCTCTAACTAGGGCTTGAAAATAAGAAATATATAATTTTTTTTATATATTTTTATTTAATTTTTAATAATTTTCTGTAATATAGTGGTCCCGCACCTCCCCCCCTCCCACAATCATTAGTTAGGGCCCCCACACACACCCCATAGACACCCCCACCCCAAAAAATTCTGCACCGTAGCGCCCTTTCCCTCCCTCTCCATTTTTGTTCTTTTATTAGGGCTGCATCCCACTTCCATGGCCTCCCTTCTCCCTCCCCCCTTTGCTGCTGGGCCGCCTACCCACCTCCCGGATTCCCTCCCGCATCTCCCTTCGGGACCAGCAGATGATCGTTACACACAGTGACACAGACAAACTGTGTGTAACAATTTGACATCTGCCCATATATGGAACCAGAGCACCGATCGCGCTCCGGTTCCATATGCGGGCAGATACCTGGAGCTCAGAAACTCCAGCTCTCAGCTGTAAACTAACTGCCAAGACTGCTGGAGCTTCCTGAAGCTCAGACGTCCATATATGCGTTGTGCGCTATGGATAGGCAAAGTACCGCACAACGTATATATATATATATATATATATAGATATACATATATATATGCGTCTTTTTGGGTGAAGGGGTTAAAGATTTTTGTAATTGTAAATAAAATGATAGATAACGTAACACAATAAAAAACAATGTGAAAAAACCTGTGCACATAAAGTCCATGTGTAAATAAAGAAACCTTTAAATGGCTCTGATATAAGTAGGTAACTTCCAAACGGCTAGATTTAGAGTTCTGTGGCCAAAGGGGTGCGTTAGCTACGCATGCTTTTACCCCCCGCACCTTTTAAATACTGCTGGTATTTAGAGTTCACAGAATGGCTGTGTTATGCTCCAAAAAAGGGAGCGTAGAGCATATTTACCGCCACTGCAACTCTCAATACCAGCGTTGCTTACGGACGCGGCCAGCTTCAAAAACGTGCTCGTGCACGATTCCCCCATAGAAAACAATGGGACAGTTTGAGCTGAAAAAAAAACCTAACACCTGCAAAAAAGCAGCGTTCAGCTCCTAACGCAGCCCCATTGTTTTCTATGGGGAAACACTTCCTAAGTCTGCACCTAACACCCTAACATGTACCCTGAGTCTAAACACCCCTAACCTTACACTTATTAACCCCTAATCTGCCGCCCCCGCTATCGCTGACCCCTGCATATTATTATTAACCCCTAATCTGCCGCTCCATACACCGCCGCAACCTACATTTTTTTTAATTATTGTAGGTAGGTGGAGGCGACGTTGGGGGCGGCAGATTAGGGGTTAATAAATATAATATAGGGGTCGGCGGTATTAGGGGCAGCAGATTAGGGGTACATAGGGATAGCGTAGGTTGCGGCGGTATACGGAGCGGCAGATTAGGGGTTAATAATAATATGCAGGGGTCAGCGATAGCGGGGGCGGCAGATTAGGGGTTAATAAATATAATATAGGGGTCGGTGGTGTTAGGGGCAGCAGATTAGGGGTACATAGGGATAACGTAGGTGGCGGCGGTGTACGGAGCGGCAGATTAGGGGTTAAAAAAATTTAATAGAGAGGCGGCGATGTGGGGGGGCCTCGGTTTAGGGGTACATAGGTAGTTTATAGGTGTTAGTGTACTTTAGAGCACAGTAGTTAGGAGCTTTATAAACCGGCGTTAGCCCAGAAAGCTCTTAACTACTGACTTTTTTCTGCGGCTGGAGTTTTGTCGTTAGATTTCTAACGCTCACTTCAGCCACAACTCTAAATACCAGCGTTAGAAAGATCCCATTGAAAAGATAGGATACGCAAATGGCGTAGGGGGATCTGCGGTATGGAAAAGTCACGGCTGCAAAGTGAGCGTTAAACCCTTTCCTGACTGACTCTAAATACCAGCGGTAGCCCAAAACCAGCGTTAGGAGCCTCTAACGCTGGTTTTGACGGCTACCGCCAAACTCTAAATTTAGCCGAAAGATTCTTAAGTGAGTGTATTCAATAGTTGCAACTTGCTTGGAGTTAAACTACTCAGGATTGAAAACTGGTATCCAAATTCCAAACCTATAGTCTTACTGCTGTGCAACAACAGGATTTAATGTAAGAGGAAATTTGTATCTAATAGTTGAAACTTGCTTGTAGTTAACCTCAAAGAGAGAAAGACAACCAACAGTGCAAAACAGTTTTAAATGGAGTTTAATTTAAAATACTCTTGTTAAAACACACGTGGTCTTGGGCTACACTAGCTCAAAAAATTGCGCTCTTTCTAAATCACTCCGGCAAAACAGGAACTGGAATCAAATATAAATTTATTCCACAATTTAAACAATTTAAAGTCACTCAGGGCACAAATATTGACACCAAAAGCAACATAATACCACAATAGAAACAGGGTTCAAAAGCTCAATAGCTCACAGGAACCGAGTGTAAAGAGGTGAAAGTCTCTCCGAATGTTACAATGGTCATATGATGTTCCTACCTGGTGATATCTTGCTGAAAAACTTTTCACCATGATGGCTTTGTCAAAGGATACCATCTGTTGTGATTCTTCTTCTTTTATAGGTCCAGTCCCAATCTGACTGGATATATCTGTTATATTAACTATTTAAATACCTAAGCGCTTAAAACAAACAATTAATTAAACAATATATTACACTTAAATCAGCAGATCAAAATTATAAAAAATAACATTTGCATATATACAATTTTGTAGAAAATGACCGCCTAATCCACGAAATCACAATACCAGCCCAAATAACGTGATTATGATTCATATTGAAACAAGGGGAGTTTTGTACAATTACAAATAAATAAATAAATAAAAAAAATACAAATGCATGTTTAACCCCTAATGAAAATATCAAAATATTCTTTACCCAGAAATAAAACCCAGGCTTCCCAAGTCCCTCCCAACTTATGAATTTACCATTGCACTAAGTTGCTGCTTATTGATCTGAGTATGGGCTTGTTTCCAATGTACCTGTTTAAACTATTAACCTCTAATCCACCATCCCCCCACAACGCAATCTATCTGTTTAAAATATTAACCTCTAATCCGCCATTCCTCACAATGCAATCTACCTGTTTAAACTATTAACCCCTAATCCCCAATCCCCCCACAACGCAAAGTATTATTCTAATCAATAAGCCCCTAACCTAACACCCCCTAAGTAAACCCCCATTACATAAAATAAAAAAAGACTATTAAACTAATAAATTAATTAACTACCAAAATTAAAAATCCTAATCTAAAATTTAATTCAAATTTTTAAAATTACATAAAAAATAAAACCTACAATTTAATTTAAATACAAAAGATAAGAATACATAAAAAAATAAATGACATTATCCAAAATAATAGAATTTAAATCTAATCTAATAACCCTATAAAAACAAAAGAGCCACCCCAAAATAAAAACTCCCCCTATTCTAATATTAAACTGCCAAGAGGGCATTGCCCTAAAGCGATCAGCTCTATTACCTAAATAAATTACAAAGTACCCCCTAACAGTAAAAGCCCCCACCCAACCAACTCCCCAAAATAAAAAAACCTAAGTCTAAAAAAACCTAAGCTACCCATTGCCCCTAAAGGGGCATTTGTATGGGCATTGCCCTTAAAAGGGCCATCAGCTCTTTTGCTGCCCATTAAAAAAATCCCTAATCTAAAAAAAAAAAACACCCCAAAAAATAAAATAAAAAAACTAAAACTAACCCCAAAAATGTATTTACCATTGCTGAAGTCAGGACATCAATCTTTATCCAGGCAACGACAAGTCTTCATCCAGGCTGTGACATCTTTATCCAGCACGGGGACGACATCTATCTTCTTCCTGGAGGTGTGGAGTGGTCTTCCGATGCCTTAAGCCTCCTGTTCATGCAATTGTCCGCATGAAGCTTGAATGCAAGGTACCCATTTTATATTGGGGTACCTTGCATTCCTAATGGCTGAAATGTTCAAATCAGTCAATAAGATGAAAGCCAATAGGATTTAAGCAGCTCTCATCCTATTGGCTGATTTGAATATTTCAACAAATAGGAATGCAAAGTACCCCAAATATAAAACAAGTACCTTGCATTCAAGCTTCAGTGTGCGGCATACGATCACATGAAGAGGAGGCTCCACGTCAGATGACCGCGCTGCCGCCGAAGAAAGCTCCAAGCATCAGAAGACCACTCTGCACCTCCAGGAAGAAGATAGATGTTGTCCCCACGCTGGATGAAGATTTCGCTGCCTGGATGAAGAATTGTTGCCACCTGGATAAAGATGAATGTCCGGACTTCAGGAACGGTGAGTACATTTTTTGGGGTTAGTTTTAGGTTTTTTATTTTATTTTTTAGGGTGTTTTTTTTTAGATTAGGGTTTTTAGAATGGGCAGCAAAAGAGCTGTTTGCCCTTTTAAGGGCAATGCCCATACAAATGCCCCTTTAGGGGCAATGGGTAGCTTAGGTTTGTTTAGACTTAGTTTTTTTATTTTGGGGGGTTGGTTGGGTGGGGGGGTTTACTGTTAGGGGGTAAATTTATTAAGGTAACAGAGCTGATCGCTTTAGGCCAATGCCCTACAAAAGGCCCTTTTAAGGGCTATTGGTAGTTTAGTATTAGATTAGGGGGTGTTTTTATTTTGGGGTGGCTTTTTTTTCTTTATAGGGGTATTAGATTAAGTTTAAATGTTATTATTTTTGATAATTTAGTTTATTTTTTTATTTTTTGTGATTTTTATTTTAAGTAATCTTAGCTTTTGTATTTAAATTAAATTGAAGGTTTTATTTTTAATGTAATGTTAGGATTTTTATTTAAATTTTAGATTAGGATTTTTAATTTTGGTAGTTTAATTTATTAGTTCAATAGTCTTTTTTTTATGTAATGGGGTTAACTTAGGGGGTGTTAGGTTAGGGGGCTTAGTGATTAGATTAATACTTTGCATTGTGGGGGGATGGCAGATTAGGGGTTAATAGTTTAAACAGGTAGATTGCATTGTGGGGGGATGGTGGATTGGGGTTAATAATTTAAATAGGTACTTTGCATTGTGGGGAGATGGCGGTTTAGAGGTAAATAACTTTTATTGTTAATTGCGATTTGGGGGGGTAATGGTGGTTTAGAGGTTAATAACTTTTATTGTTAGTTACGATGTGGGGGGTTGGCGGTTTAGTAGTTAATACATTTCTTATTAGTTGTGATGTGGGGGATGGTGGATAGAAGGGTTTTGACGTGTCAGGTTTATTTTTGGTTGGCGGGTTAGATTTCAATAGGAAATAGATCTCAAAAAGCTCCTTTTTCCTATTTTACACCTAGTTGAGCTGGGTGTAATGTTTCTCAATGTATCGGCAGCCTCCGACAGTGTATTAAATGTTTGTGAGGTCATTGGAAACCTGGTATTATTTATAGATTAGCGGCTTCTGATACTTTGTACGGGACATAAAAATATTTTTGGCAGATGGAGTCCAGTTGTAAAAATTGAGGTATAACGGGCCGTTGGAAGCAGTTGGTGAACGATATTGCTTCCGACAGCATATTTATCGGTTTGCGAGCACATGCAAACCTAATTACAGCTCAATGCAAATGAGCCCTATGTGTGGTATTTTTTTAGGATGGTTCAATCTAAATCATGATTCAATCTAAATCTTAAAGTGGAAAATTATTCCTTCTGAGGATTGAACCCTAGTTTCCAGATTCCAAAACCAGTGTTTATTATTATTATTATTATTATTATTATTATTATCGGTTATTTGTAGAGCGCCAACAGATTCCGCAGCGCTAATATTTACACATTTAGGGATATAGCCCATTTGTTATCTGCAATACATACTGCATTAATTTAACCCCCATTACCCATAACCAAGTGTAACAATGATTTAACCTCATTGAATGCCAGAAACATGGGCAGTCAAGGGGTTAAATCACTGGTGTGTGACATCAGCAGCACTGATTGACCTCTTGATTACCTATAATAATACACAAAGCAGGGATTTAAAGGGACATTGTACACTAGATGTTTTACTTATTTTTTAGGAACATTGTGCTGATTTTCAGACTCCTAACCAAGCCCCACAGTGCCAGATGTATACACACATTTACAGACTCCTGCTGGCTCCAGTTTATGTTGTCTGTCTTTTCATATGCAGGGGGGGGTCTGCTCTTTTTGCTCTCAAGCCTATTTCAAAGGGTGTTCCAGTCAACCTCATCAGCAGCGCTAAACTTTTTTGCTTCTAATTAAGTTTTTAAAGGTTCTATACTCAATTTATAGATCAGTATCTGTGCATATTTTTCTTTATAGTAGTGTCTATTACATGCAGTTATGTGAAAATTGGTGTACACTGTCCCTTTAAGCAAGTTGATTGCCCACAATGCACAAAGTAGTGATTTAACACTGGACATAATGCTTTAAAGGGACACTCGAGTCAAAATAAACTTTTATGATTCAGAAAGAGCATGCAGTTTTAAGACACTTTCCAATTTACTTCCATTATCAAATTTTGCACAGTCTTTTTATATTCACACTTTCTAGGGGGGAAAAAAATCATACTGAGCATTTGCATATGTATACTAGTCTGTGATTGGCTGATGTTTGTCACATGATACAGGGGGCTGGATAATGGAAGAAAATAAAAAAAATTGTCATAAAAAAATATACTGCTCATTTGAAATGCAGAGTAAGTGTTATTGTATTGTCTTTTTATTATGCATGTGTCAATTATGCAATTCTATTGAGTGGTCCTTTAAGAATGGTTTGACCACCTCAAATTTCTGATTACCTGTCTTGTGATTTGCAGTACCATACACAGGGAGTAGAATGCGAAGGAGAGGGCTGATGATCAAAGTGGCAAGTGGCCATTCTGGTACTCTCTGTAAAGGGGGGAGGCATATCTCTGACCCCTGCACCTTTTCGTCAACCCCCACTCCAAGGTCAAAGGCAGGGGTTGACAAATTTATATGAAATTTAGGAGCCAGCTAGAATATTGTTGAGCCAAACATAGTATTTTACACACCAGGGAAGGATTTTACATATAAATATCAGTGGAATCAGATATAAAAGTTTAGGTTCTAAATCCTTCCACTTTAATTGGGGTATTGGATGCTAAATTTGTGGGATGGTAATTTACTTGCAATTCCTTATATACAGTGTAATCCCTCATATACAGGTAAACAAAAAGAGTGAAGATTTGGTAACAACTACGGAAAGTAAGTTACCCTAAAAACCTAGGGCTACCTCACATTTCAGTTGAAAACACTTAACAACAAAAATATTTAGTCTATGAAGAAGTTTGTTACAACCAGTCATATTGACTACAAAAATGTGATATATCCCTCCTTCTTTATAAAGCCACAAAAGGACCATACCGCTGCATTGGGTATTGATTTAAAGCTCCGTGAATGACAGTAACATGCTGATCTCTTTGAGAACAACATTTATTTAGATGCTGGTGAGCATTTCAGGAGAGTGATCTTTTAAGGATGTATGAAGTAGGTCAGCTAGATACTGTACAGGGAGGGAATGGGAGATATGGCACTATATACCAGGCATGTTGTTATCTGTGAAACGGCAACAAGAAGAGGACAGAAGGGCAGTGCACCACCCTCTCCACTTCATATGGCTTCAGCCACAGTCCAAAGCCACCACACCAACAGGAGAATTAGGATCTGGTTTTCTTATATATATATATAGTCAAATATGGGATCCAGCACGCAACCTCCTCACCAAGCAGCAGCCGGGGTGCACGTCAAATACAATAAATATATAGAATTTCCAGAGGACAAGCACTCGCGGTTGTTTTAGCAATAAATCAATTAATAGTGTTAGTATTAAATGATTTATTGCTAAAACAACGGCGAGTGCTTGTCCTCTGGAAATTATATATATATATATATATAAATATATATATATAAAATATCATATATAAATATATATTAATAATAAAAATATTAAATGTAGTTAAAATTTTAATTTCAAATTAAATTGAATTAAAAATGGAATATATTAAAATGTGTAAGTTAATGATGATAACTTTGATAATCCACAATATAAAACATAATTATAAAAAAATAATAAATTTAAAGTCTTTTTTTAATCCATGTGGGATCAAAGTATTAATTTCAAAAATAAATAAAAATAAATTTCAAAATTTAATGATGTCTTTAGGATTTTTGTTAAGTATACATGTTTGCCTAAACGGTTTTTAGTTGTACAGCCTACATATTGTAAGTGGCATGAACATTCCAAGAGATAAATATAATCCTCTTGGAATGTTCATGCCACATACAATATTTAGGCCGTACAATTAGAAACCTGAGTACACGTTTAGGTGAACATGTATAAAAATATTAGGAAGGGCTATTTGAAAAATTTGGTATCTGGAAGATACATAACAAAAATCCTAAAGACATTATTAAGTTTTGTGGCATTAAACAAATTAAAAACACTGGCCCTCAAAGGAGCCCACCTAACACTTCAACCCATTACCAGGCTCAGCTTTGTAGCTTCCCTTGCCATCACTCTCAGCAGCACCCACTTAAAGATTAATCCCATCAAAGTCTCCCCCATGGGTTGGGTCCTGCTCCACAGCACACAAGCAACAGTGGTAAACAACACTGGCAATCAGGGATTTCAAGTGCCACAAAAAAAAGTTTTGCTGATACTTGGTTTTCATGAAATAAAGTGCAGTTCAAATACAGTAAATAACCTGAAATGTTACATAGTTAAGGGATAAACTGCCAGAGGTTTAAATAATAAGTTTAGGTTACCAAAAACTGAAAAATATGTATCTAGACCATTATAACCTTTAAAAGTATCAGTCTTTCCTTTAGAGAAAGTGTAAAGAAAGCCAGGTTGTTATTGAGTAAAGTTTCCTACACATCAAAGGGCACTAATAAACTAGTGGAAACTCAGATAGGAAAAGGTCTGACAGACCAAAGCAATAAGAGAATAAGAAGACAAGTGTCTGAGAGTCAACAGCTTGTGTGATAGACAACTCACATGACAAAAGCTTCAAATACAGTTTAAAGGGATAGAAAAGTCAAAATTAAACTTGCATGATTCAGAGAGAGCATGTCATTTTAAGACGCTTTTAAATCACTTCTATTTTCAAATGTGCTTCGTTCTCTTGGTATCCCTTTTTGAAAATGAATATGCACATATCCTACACTATTGGGAGCTAGCTGCTGATTCGTCTCTTGTGATTGGCTAACTAGATGTGTTCATCTAGCTGTCAGTACTGTGATGCTGCTGCTTCAGCAAAGGATAACAAAAGAATTTAGCAAATTTAATAATAGAAGTAAATTGGAAAGTTGTTTATAAATGTATGTTCTATCCAAATCATGAAAGAAAAATGTGGGTTTCCAATCCCTTTAACAGTAGTAAAAGAAAGCAAGTCTCACTTTCAACTGTGAAGAGATAACTTCAAGCTGCAGGTTTGACGGGTAGAGGGGCATTAAGATAGCCGTTGCTAAAATGACAAAACAAGAACACACTATGGGCTCCATGTACTAAGCCGTCAATTCATCCGTCATTTTAGACGCGGCTAAACTCGCCGTTACTCGCCGCAGGCGAAATGGTGTCCGCTGTAGCTATGTACTAATAATCCCACAATAAATAGACACCTCTAGCCCGCCGCGAGCAGTGGCGGAATATTGATAAATTTGACGCCTCGCTCGCCGCGAATAAGCTGATGTACTTAACTTTCAGTTCAATTGTCTGGCCAATTGTTAACACGTGACATGTAAGGTGTCATGAACGTCATAGTAGACGATCTTTATTTACAATTTCGATATGGCTTCATCTGGATCTGAAACCGCTTAAAAATCCAAGAATCCTCACTTTTCTCATCAGCAAAACGTCGTTTTGATTGACATGATTATTGACTCTTATGATTATTTGTTTGGATGTCGTGTCAAACAGACAAATTTTTCTAGAAGGAAGCAGATCTGGCAAAGGATCAGCGACGCTGTTAGTGCCCAGGGTCCAGGAAAAAAGGATGTCGATCAGCTGAAGAAGCGTTACAACGACATTAAACGCTTCGCCAAAGCTAAATTGGCCAGAGAAAAAAATTCGGCACGTGCTACCGGAGGTGGACCAGCATATGTGGCCGACCTCAATGACTATGAGCAGAAGCTTGTTCAGCGTCTGGGACCAGAGATCATCACTGGCATAACGGATGATTGTGACAGTGATTTAAGAGGTAAATGTACAACATAGTTGACGTAAATGTTTTTTTTAAAGTTATGATAGGTCATTGTCTCCAATATATATTTCTTTAAAATAACATTATCTGACTTCTTACGCTTTAGTATCCTATATGCCATCTAGGCCCCAAATACTGTAATCATTTATGTCTCATATATGTATAAGGGATTGTACAAGCCATTTAGGCCCCAAATACTGTAATCATTTATGTCGCATATATGTATAAGGGATTGTTGCGTTATTTGACTATAGAATATTATTGTTAACATCTTTCCAAATTGTTCTCCGCTTTATAAACATACTTTTTTCAGATATAGCTATGCACATAGTTGACGCAGTCACATGAACCATCTATGTGCATCAACCAATGATCATTTACTGTGCCTGTATAGATTTGCTTTTCCTCAAAGTATAAAAATCCAATGAATGCAAAAATATAATACATTTAAATATTTTTGAAAAAGCATTTTCTTATGCAATTTGTAAAGGTAATTATATTTGTTCATGTCCCTTTAAAGGGCCACTAAACCCAAAATCTTTTATTAATGATTCGGATAGAGAATTGAAATTTAAACAACATATTACTTCCATTATTTCTTTGGCTTCATTTTCTAGATATTCTTAGTTGAAGAAAAATAAATACACATGTTGAGCCAATCACACGAGGCTTCTTTGTGCATCAATCAAATGCTTTTCAACAAAGAATATCAAGAGAATAAAACAAATTAGATAATATAATTAAATTAGAAAGATGTTTATAAATGCATTCTCTGCTGTAATTATTATTATTAACACTTTTAGCTTTCAGTTTCAACTAGAAATAAAAATAAACCTAATTTTTTTTAATTTTTTTTTTTTAAAGCGATGCCAACATCACAAGCAGAGCCTGTGAGGAGTAACGAAGTGCCCACTTGTTCTACTTCTACTTCATCTTCTGCGGTTTCAAGACCACCCAGTGCAGCTGTTTCCAGACCTTCGGCCAGTTTTACACATGGACAATTAATACGCTCATCATCTAATGTTACACACACAACTTCCTCGGCGGACACACTACCTGATCTAAGGACCAGCACTCCACAAACTGGTGTTGGTAGAGCAACTGGTAAGTACTTTACAAATTAATAATTTCAATGTTGTGTGTTTTATCTCTTTTATCATTTAAATGTCAAATGTCATTATTGACATATTCTATTTCGAGATCTTTTACAGATGGAATGTAATTTGAAGTTCAAATAGCAATGATCATAGATTTTCATGAAAGGGACACTGTACCAATTTTTTTAAATGAGGATTCGTGTAGAGCATGCATGCTATTTTAATCAACTTTCTAATGGTTTTAAAATTTATCATTATTTTCTTTTTGAGAATTGATCATAGTATTACATAAGAAAGCTGATAAAAATTCCATGCAATATATCTTATTCTCAAAAAGATTATTTTTGCTTCAGTGTCCAGTTAATTGCAAAATACATTTCCATTAATAATTTTGAATATATCGTTACATTGACAAAAAAACATTTTATTTATTTATTTTTATGTTATTTATTTTTTTATAGGTGATTTGGGACGTCTTTTCCAGCGATTGACTGGACATTCATCTCCATTATTTGATGGTATGTATCACATATGTATAAATATATATTGGTGTATGACGGTTGTATCAGCTCTCTCCTTCTACTCTATTTCTGCAAGTGTTTTTGTAACAATTTATTTTTATTTACTAACAATTTGTTATGTCTTGATCTAGAAGAAGAAAACTCATCAAGGGAGATCACTATCAATTTCATGCCGATAGTGGAAAATCCCATTCAAGATGAACCACCAGGAGGGAATGATGGAAGTGAGACTCCAGATATTCTTGAAGATTTGGGAGATGCGCAACCGGATGAAATTCACACACCAGAAAACATTGAGGAACCTGTTGAAACACAGGCACCACCAATTGCACTGCAAACAGGTGGTGTAAATATGGACAATACACCGGCAGAAGGACTATTGGGCGATGTTGCATTGAGGGAAATGTTGACACTGGCAAGGCAATACAGAGAGGACCACAGAGAAATGCAACATATTATTAACACAAATATTGACCACTGGGCTGCTCTGTCAGAAAAAAATATGGAAATAGAAATGCAAAGGAATGAGATAGAGATGCAGAAATTACAGCTGCAAAGAGAGATGTTCCAGTGGCAGAGGCAGATGGATGAAGAGAAAAACCATCAAATTAACAGAGCTTTAACCATCAGCGAAAGGACATTACAATCTCTGTTGGCTATTGTCAGTGAAAGGGAGGCTACAACAGACCCAAATAGGCCACGTCTGGAGTGAACATTTTGTATTATTTAGTCACTGTTCATTTTTTTAATCTGTATATTGTTTACTAAGTTATTTTTTGTGTATTTTAAAGGGACACTGTACTCTAGTTTTTTCTTTTGTGATTCAGATAGAGCATGCAATTTTGATTAAAGTTGATTAAAATTGCATGCTCTATCTGAATCACAAAAGATAACATTTGGATACAGTGTCCCTTTAAGTTTAAAATGTTAGTCACTGTTCATTTTTTTAATCTGTATATTGTTTACTAAGTTATTTTTTGTGTATTTTAAAGGGACACTGTACTCTAATTTTTTCTTTTGTGATTCAGATAGAGCATGCAATTTTGATTAAAGTTGATTAAAATTGCATGCTCTATCTGAATCACAAAAGATAAAATTTGGATACAGTGTCCCTTTAAGTTTAAAATGTTAGTCACTGTTCATTTTTTTAATCTGTATATTGTTTACTAAGTTATTTTTTGTGTATTTTAAAGGGACACTGTACTCTAATTTTTTCTTTTGTGATTCAGATAGAGCATGCAATTTTAAGCAACTTTCTAATTTACTTCTATTACCAATTTTTCGTCGTTCTCTTGATATCTTTATTTTAAAAAGAAGGCATCTAAGCTGAGGAGCCAGCAAATGTGTGGTTCAGAACCATGGACAGCAATTGTTTATTGGTGCTGCCCAATCAGCAAGGACAACCCAGGTTGTTCAACAAAAATGGGCCGGCATCTAATCTTAAATTCTTGATTTTCAAATAAACATACCAAGAGAATGAAGAAAATTTGATAATAGGAGTACATTTGAAAGTTGATTAAAATTGCATGCTCTATCTGAATCACATAAGATAAAATTTGGATACAGTGTCCCTTTAAGTTTAAAATGTTATTATTTAATAAAGACAAATTTTTTTATGGCCAAAAATAACGTTTATTTACATAAATTCAAACTCACTTTTGATTCTTCAACACAAAAGTTTTTCTCAGTTATTAATCATGACAAAACAAAAAATGAAATCAAATTACATATTTACGGTATAAAAAATCTACTTGCTCCATTAACATTCCCAAAGTTGCCCTAATTTTAGAAATTTTTTGTTTAACATGATCTTCTAGACAACTCTGAGTACTTTTGTCTGCAGTTTCAATAGTTGATGTTGAAGATAAATCTGTAGAAAAATAAATGCAAAGCAAATTTTAATTCAATTTTCATATACATATTCAATGTATGATAGGGTTTTTCATCACAAATATTACCTCCTGATGTGCTGTTATCTACGTTATCTACTATATTAGCTTCTACACTTATGTCCACTCCTTTAAAGCTTTCATCTGAGCCAACTCCTATTTGAAATATACAATATGTATTAGTTAAAACTTGGATTTTCTTAGATTTAAGATTACTGAGTATGAAACATACCTTTATCTAACATCATTGTTGGTAAAACTTCTATCCTTGGTTGAGTATCATCTGAAGTCAATGCTTCAAATATTGTCACACTATCAGGATTTTGAAATTCTTCCATTTCCATACTAGTTTCCATGTCTTCCATGGTAATATCTATGAACGAAATTACAAAGATAAAGATAGAAAACTATTAAATCAAAAACCTTGTATATATTATTTAAAACAATAATAATAATAATCATTAAAAGGGACACAGAACCCAATTTCTAAGTTTCATGATTCAGATAGTGCATGCAATTTAAATAAACTTTCAATTTTACTTCATTCTTATGTATCTTTATTTGAAAAGCAAGAATCTAAGTTTAGATGCCAGCCCATTTTTGGTGAACCAACTGTGTTGTACTTGCTAATTGGACAGAACCAATCAAAGAGTGCTGTCCATGGTGCTCAACCAAAAATTGGCTGGCTCCTTAGCTTAGATGCCTTCTTTTTCAAATAAAGATAGAAAGTTAATGAGGAAAAAAATGATAATAGAAGTAAATTAGCAACTTGATTAATATTGCATGCTAAAACTTTTTAAGCCAAAACCTAAAATATATGATTTAAAATTTAAATAAGTCATTACCTGTCTGTGTGTTTTTATGACAAATTTCATATGGATTTGGAGATAATTCAATATCCAATAGTGATATTGGCAAAGGTGGAGAAAGAGCTTCACTTCTGGGTGTTTGCACCAACATTGAACTTAAGTAGCGTGGTGGGTGTGCACACTTCATTCTCCTACTTCTCATATCTATAAACATATATATATAATAAAAATTTGTAATAACATTTTTTAATGAATTATTCCAAGTAATTTTTTGTTTTCAAAACATTCAGTTCTGCATGCTTACTTTTCTAACATGTTTCAATGTTATATAGTAATATATTTATATTTTATTCTACTAACTCAGTTCTGCATGTTTCAATGGTATATACTAATATAGTTATATTTTACTCTACTAACTCATTTTTGTATGCTAAGTTTTCTAACCTTTTAAGTGTATATAGTAATATAGTTAAATTTGAATCTACTAACTCAGTTCTGCATGCTTACTTTTGTAACTTTTTGCAATTGTATATACTAATATAGTCAAAGTAACACTCAGAAAATATTATTTTCCTGGATTCGTCAATGATGACGCAGTTCAAAAATAAACCCTTTTTATTTTTAATTAAAAATTATTTCATATATAATTTTGAAACTTACATGTCCTTATCAATCTTCGAATCGATTTATAGTACTTCGGTTCTCTTCTCTTCAAATCACTATATTTTCTAAGACACTGTCGTCTTGTTCTTTTAATTTTTGAAATACGATGCATTCTTCTCAGCATCTCGTATATAATTTTGTCTCTGCATTCCTGTCTCACTCCCCTCACACCACCAATCCGTTTAGGGAAATATTTATCCATGGCATAAACTAATATCACCAATTCTCCAGCACCAAAAGGTTCAGGACGCGACATGTTAGACGATGACGTGATTAATCGTTATGTCAATCATTAGCGCATTGATATAGATAGGTATCCCCGAAAAATAGAGAAAAATATAATGTATATGTAGATTAATGTATTTTATGAAGGTTTGTAAATATCGATGTTTATAGTTATTACAAATGATATTTGTTTTCTATACATTTTCTTTGTTTCAGATGTGTTGATATTTATTAACATTTATACTTTGGTTTACAATAGTTATTTTGTTTCTAAACATTTTATTTGTTTCAGATGTGTTTTTATGTATTAAAATTTATTTTGGTTTACAATTTTTATTTTGTTTCTAAACATTTAATTTTTTTAAGATGTGTTTATATGTATTAAAATGTTGTTTGGTTTACAATTGTTATTTTGTTTCTAAACATTTTCTTTGTTTCATATGTGTTTATATGTATTAGAATTTATTTTGGTTTACAATTGTTATTTGGTTTCTAAACATTTCCTTTTTTTTCAGATGTGTTTATATGTATTAAAAGTTACTTTGGTTTACAATTGTTAATATATAATGTTTAAAGATTATAATTTTGTAATAAAATAATTTATTTTGCCATTATTTTCTATATGCCACTATTCTTTTAACAAATCTTGAATGCTAAAATATATTATAAAGGTTAAGAAAATAAGTGCTAAGAGCAAGCCCTTAAGGTATTTATTTGAATATGGGAAAACCTAGTAGCTGTTAAAAATAGAGGTTAGAATAAAACAAATAAAATTAGCAAGTCTTTTTTAACTCAAAAATCCAATCTGATAACATAAAGCACTGTTGAATATACTGTCGCTTGTTACAGCTACAATTCAATGACACAATACAATGAATTAGCATCAGCTATGGAGGGATTACATTACAATAATCACATATGTAAAAGAGTGAGAGCAGCTGTAGACACTTATTGTGATGTCACAAAGACAATGTATTACCTATAATATTGTCTGTAATAACTTTGATCACAAACTTTATTAATTTGAAACCTTTGATAATTGAAGAGCAACAACTGTTATGTATTTAACTGTTTATCATGAGTGATTTTTAATAACCTTAATTTTTTTAAAAAAATGGAGACAAGTTAATAAAGAAAGTTTTTTATTGATCAACTGAAACTTTAATCCTCAAACACAAAATATTGTTCTGAAACCATGTCCCTTGTTGCATTTCCACGCCTATTAGCTTGTTCTACACATATTTCTTCTGGTAAATCATCAGCATCTATTGGATCTTCATCTTCTAATGGACAGCCTCTTTTAATTGCAATATTGTGCAGTATGCAGCAAACCAATATAATTTTTTCAACTTTCTCTGGTGCATACTGCATAGCACCACCAGAACGATCAAGACATCGAAACCGCATTTTCAAAAGACCGAAAGTCCTCTCAATAATCCCCCTGGTAGATCGGTGAGCTTCATTGAAACGTACTTGACTTCTGGACTGTGGGTTGTTATAGGGAGTCAACAGCCATTCTGTACATGAGTACCCTCCATCTCCTAATAGAAGATATAATAAATATAAATATTAATATAAGAATAATTATAAAGATTCAGAACTATACAATACAATTAAACTATACAGATTACAGTCGACAAATTGGGTGCAATTTTGGTACATTGAAATGAGAGACATATTAGACGCCAGTTATGCTTACCTAGAAGCCATCCGTCAGGCATATTTCCCTCCTCGAACTTCCGGTATAACCCAGTCTGCCTTAAAATGTAAGAATCATGACAGGAGCCAGGAAAGTTAGAACGGACACTGATAATCCTCATGTTGGGGTCACAGACCATCTGGACATTCAAGGAATGGAAATGCTTTCTATTCCTATAGATCTCCTCACAAGCTTGAAGTGGTCTTACAGCAACATGGGTACAGTCTATGGCACCTAGGACATTGGGCATCCCAGCCATCCTATAGAAATTTGACTTGATAGATTGCCATTCTTCAGGGGTAGATGGCAAACAAACATATCGATGAAAAATAACCATCATAGCCCCTATTACTTTGGATAAGTGGCGTGAAAAAGCAGATTGACTCATTCCAATAATGACGCTAGAAACTGCCTGAAAGGAGCCTGTTGCAAAAAAATGCAATGCCGCTAATAGTTTCAGAAGTCCCGGAATAGCTTGTGAACGAGCAGTCATCGGCTCCAAATGATCTTCAATCTCTCGATACAGGTGTAATATCGATTCACGATCAAGCCGGAATCTTTGTATGATCTCTCGGTCAGAAAGGCCGTGCAAACCAACCCGTGGAAGGAATACACGGGGGACTCGAACTCTCCTTCTTCTAACGATACGATTAGCTACATTTCCAGTATTCTGTCTTCTAGCCCGGATTTGCATCAAACGGAGAATAAACAAAAACAGAATTCTCTCCATAGCTGCTGAAATGAACAATGTAAGTACAATGCTGATATTACTGCCTTTTATATATGTATAGACTGGCGTCTAGTGGCTTTCCTATTGTTTTGTACCTTGCCCGCCACCTAAAAGGTGGCGAGGCAAAAATAACGAGGTGGGGGCGGAGATTGACGCGAGCGGACAAATAGATTTTTTAGTACATTCGTTTTTGGCGAGTTGGTGGTCAAATGTGTCTAATTACAGTAAAAAATGGAGAGGTAGCGAGGTATGGCGGATAAGTACGCTCGCAATTTTAAAGATGCGAGTTTTTACATAATTGACGGCTTTGTACATATCAGTTTGCGAGTTTGGACGCGAGATTTGTTGCGGGTAGCTCGCTGACTGCTTAGTACATGGAGCCCTATAACACTTTTTTTTAAAAAAATATTGCATACATGTGAATTTACACGTTTTCATCTACTTAACTGCATAGGGCTCTGATGCAACAATATATGTCTATATATGTGTACATATGTATCTATGTGTTTATATGTGTATATATATTTGTAAATACATATATATTTAGATATATATTTAATGGAGCTTAAGAACTGCATAGAGAATACTGTTCCCTTTCTAAAATTTAGCAGCAAGATGGATATGCAGAAAGTGGAATTTTTGGACACAATGGTGTACAAAAAAGAGGGAGGATTAGCAACAGATATTTTTGTCAAAAGCACAGACAGAAACACACTTCTGCATAGAGATAGCTTTCACCCCCCACGGGTCTTTCAAAGTGTGCCTAGGTCACAATTATTAAGATTAGACAGAATTGTATCGGACCCACTTATTAGACGTGGTAGGTTTGAGAGCATGAAGAGCAAATTTGTCAGCAGAGGCTATGATGCTCAAGAGTTAATAACCATAGAGGAATCTCTGAAAAATTGCCCAGTCAGAATAAACAGTGAAAATAGTAAAAGAAAGAACACAGCAAATGGAGGTAGAATGAATTTTGTTAGCTCATATAGTACCTTGAGCAAGAGAGTATACAATATCATAAAAAAAAACATTGGTACCTCCTACGAGATACCTGTCCAGAGATTGAGGAATTTAGGGAAGTCCCTAGGGCCTCATATAGGAAGGGCCATACGATAGGTAGAAAGTTGGTACATGCCATGTCTGAGAAACCTAGGAGTGATACTCATAAAAATTTTTTGTAATCCCCAAGGAAGGTACATTTCCTTGTTTGGAATGTGCACAGTGCAACAATGTTATCAAGGGGGGAGTTATATCCCACCCATACACAGGGAGGAAATATCAGATCAAAGGATATTACACATGTGACTCAGATTATGTTGTCTATGCGCTTAAGTGTCCCTGTGGGCTACTATATGTTGGTGAGACCACCCAAAAGATAAGGGACCGCATATGCCAACATAAGTCGGCCATACGTAACACTAAAATGTTGCACTTGCCAGTTCCTGCCCATTTCGCAGAAATGGGTCACCAGGCCAATCAGCTTAGGTATTTGGTAATAGACAGTGCTCCCAAGAGACTCAGAGGGGGCGACAGGCATAGGGACTTACTAAATCGAGAAGCTAAATGGATTTGGCTCCTTAATACTCTACACCCTAAGGGGTTAAACAGGGAGTTTGACCTTTTACCATTGTTGTGATAACCATGTAATATATAAATTAGTCAACACCCCTAGTGTTAGGTGTAGCTGATTCAATGTATTTTTTGGTATTTGCTTTTGATGCAATAATGTTTATATGGTTGAAGACTTGCTGCAACTGTTTTTAATAGGTTGTCCAATTCTTGTTAAAGGGGTGAAAAGGGTTAAAAATGATGTGTTGGCTTGTTTTCTTTTTTCACAGGATATGTGATGATGTGAAGTACCTGTTAGACACACCCTGCTCTGTAATTGGTTTCCTGTTTTATGTTTGACCCTTTAAAAAGGGTGTGTGTGTTAGTTGTAAATTAGCTTGAAACATTGCTCTAATAAAAGGTTCAGCCTTTTGAAAACGTGTGCTACCTTTATTCTCTATATGTAAATACATATATATACACATAAATACCATATACCTTATAACCCCGTTGTTTACACTTATTTCAATATTAAACATATTTTAAAAATGTATATATTTGAGTGTAATACTTTATTTTAATATGTTTTACATGAGTTCTATGAAACTTTTATTTTATTTTTTAGCCCTAACACTTTACTTTAGTACTCAAGCTGTGCGCGTTTTCTTGAGCTGTTATGTGTTGTGCTCAAGCTCAATACATAATTTTCAACTTGTAATATGAGCAATGTTCAGAGTGGTTGCGATATCCTTTGAAACAATAGGGTGAGCTAAATGGATATCGGCCATGCTAAATCTTCTCTGCCACTTCTTCTTTACCATGGACTTGTACTTCCAGTTTACTTGCTAATGCTAGTGCAGTCCAGTGATATTAATAGCGCACCCTGCACTCTAAATAGCGCTCCACTTGTAATCTAGCCCTTTATGGGGAATTAAATTGTGAGTTTGATGTTGCAAAACAAGTTTTAGCCAAATTAAAGCTTGTATGCAATGATACAATGTTAACTTTGCTGTTGTTGATAATTCTTTTCTTTTGCACCATAATAAAATATGTACATTTGTAGGGCAGTGCAATAACATAACTTCATATGGTTGTATAGCTAACACAGACACAGCCTCAAGCAGCCAGGTACATGCTTTAATATAAATCAGTTAATCAATAAATATTTCCTCAGTCTGAAAACCCCTGCCTTAGAGGTAGCAAGAAGCATTTCATTCTTTTTTTTTTTTTTTAATAAATGTTAAAAGCACTCACATTTGAAATATCTTTCTGCCTGTAAGTCATTTTTATTTTCTTTATCTATATATATATATATATATATATATATATATATATATATAAAAACTTCAATAGTATTTAAATGTAGTAAGCAGGAAAAAAAAAAGCTAAAAATCGGTTCAGCACAAGGGGGTGAAAAAGACTTAGCAGTGAAGGGGTTAAATAATAGAGGGGGCTAATAAAACAATATAGCAAATGGCCCTTTACAAGAAAAAGATCAATTTGAGTTACAGAAACAGCTCATTAAAAAAATACCCTTGATGTATCTGGCTACAAGATTAAAAACGGCATAATCCAACTTGGTGTTGTTGTTTTATTAAGGCAGATTAAACATGGCTGTGTACTGTATGTAATTCAAAACAAATCAAATCCGATTTCAGAATTAGTGTTGTCATACTTTTATACAGCTATTGTTGTATTGCTTATTACATTTGAATTGAGGAAGAACTGGCAGTACCCATGGAGAACATTAGGAAATAAACATGAAAAGAGCGTGATAAGGATTTTTTATCTGATGTGCTGAAATAGTAGAACATTAATCTGTAAGGCAAGATCATTTGAGAGTGGACAAAGTTGTTTTTTTTTTATCTTAACTCTGACTGTTAGCTATCCATCTTGTTAATATTACGCTCTCTCTCTAGGACAAACTGTAGTGTTTGCTTTGATCATTTAGAGAAGATATATGAAGCTGTTAGCTGAAGTCTACGGTATAAGAGGCACCTCTAGAAATTCAGCTGAAACCAATTTTAAGACATACTTTCCCAAGAAATGTTGTTCTAAAGACTTGACACTGCATGCATTGCACAATTTATAATTCCAAGCCAATCATAAATACTGAATGTAAGAAAATGTCACATGAACCAACTATTAATACTGACAAAGGCATGTTAGATATTTTGTAAGAATGATTAAATAAAAATGTGACTGCTGTTTACTCTAAAAAAAAATATTAACTCTTTTTCCACCAAAAGGTAGTATCTATAAAAAAAATTACGTCTAGATTACGAGTTTTGCGTTATGAGTGAAGAAGCATCGTTATGGCTCTTTTTCACTACCGCTGGTATTACGAGTCTTGCAGGTATATCTGTACCGCACACTTTTTTTGCCATAATGCAACGTAACTACCGCAGCTTTCAAAAAGTCCTTTTTCAATGGGACTTCCACATCGCCGGTATTATGAGTTTGCCTGTCCGGCCATAAAGTGAGTGGTAAAGCCAATACCATCAAGATCCATACCGTAAACTGAAAGTCAGTAGTTATGGCTTTTATGTTACAAAGCCATAACATAAAACTCATAATTAAAGTGGTAAAAAGTACACCAACACCCATAAACTACCTATTAACCCCTAAACCGAGGCCCTCCTACATCGCAAACACTAAAATAAAATTATTAACCCCTAATCTGTCACTCCCGACATCGCTGTCACTATAATAAACATATTAACCCCTAAACCGCCATACTCCGGCATCGCAAACACTAGTTAAATATTATTAACACCTAATCTGCTGTCCCTAACATTGCCGCAACCTACATTACTGTTATTAACCCCTAATCTGCTTCCCCCAAAATCGCCGCCACTATACTAAAGTTATTAACCCCTAAACCTAACCCTAAGTCTAACCCTAACACCAACTAACTTTAACATAATTTAAATAAATCTAAATAAAAATTACAATTAATACCTAAATAATTCCTATTTAAAACAAAATACTTACCTGTAAAATAAACCCTAAGCTAGCTACAATATAACTAATAGTTACATTGTATCTATCTTAGGTTTTATTTTACAGGTACGTTTGTATTTATTTTAACTAGGTAGACTAGTTAGTACATAGTTATTAACTATTTACTAGCTACCTAGTTAAAATAAATACAAATTTACCTGTAAAATAAAACCTAACCTGAGTTACACTAAAACCTAACCTTACACTAAAATTAAATAAATTACATTAATTAAATACAATTAACTAAATTACAAAAAAATAAATACTAAATTACACAAAATAAAAAAGAAATTATCAAATATTTAAACTAATTACACCTAATCTAATAACCCCCCCAAAATAAAAAAAAACAAGCCTAAACTAAACTGCCAATAGCCCTTAAAAGGGCCTTTTGCTGGGCATTGCCCCAAAGAAATCAGCTCTTTTACCTGTAAAAAAATAAATAAAAACAACCTCCCAACAGTAAAACCCACCACCCACACAACCAAACCCCCAAATAAAATCCTATCTAAAAAAAACCTAAGCAAAGGTTGCATCAGCCAATAGGAATTTTTCACCTTTAATTCTGATTGGCTGATAGAATTCTATCAGCCAATCGGAATTCAAGGGACACCATTTTGGATGACGTCCTTTAAAGGAACCTTCATTCTTGAAGAGCCGTTGGAAGAAGAGGATGCTCTGTGCCGGATGTCTTGAAGATGGAGCCGCTCCGCATCGGAAAGGATGAAGATAGAAGATGCCGTCTGGATGAAGACTTCTGCATGTCTGAAGGACCACTTCTTGCCACTTGGATGAAGACTTCTCCTGGCTTCATTGAGGACTTTTTGCCGCTTGGATAAAGACTTCTCCTGGCTTCGTTGTGGATGGATGTCCGGTCTTCAAAAACTGTAAGTGGATCTTTGGGGGTTAGTGTTAGGTTTTTTAAGGGTTTATTGAGTGGGTTTTATTTATAGCTTAGGGTTTGGGCTGAAAAAGAGCTAAATGCCCTTTTAAGGGCAATGCCCATCCAAATGCCCTTTTCAGGGCAATGGGGAGCTTAGGTTTTTCATATAGGATTTTATTTGGGGGGTTTAGTTGTGTGGGTGGTGGGTTTTACAGTTGGGGGGTTGTTTGTATTTTATTTTACAGGTAAAAGAGCTGATTTCTTTGGGGCAATGCCCCACAAAAGGCCCTTTTAGGGGCTATTGTCAGTTTAGTTAAGGTTAGTTTTTTTTATTTTGGGGGGGCTTTTTTATTTTGATAGGGCTATTAGATTAGGTGTAATTAGTTTAAATATTTGATCATTTCTTTTTTATTTTGTGTAATTTAGTGTTTATTTTTTTTGTAATTTAGTTAATTGTATTGAATTAATGTAATTTATTTAATTTTAGTGTAAGGTTAGGTGTTAGTGTAACTTTGTATTTATTTTAACTAGAGAGCTAGTAAATAGTTAATAATTATTTACTAACTAGTCTACCTAGTTAAAATAAATAAAAACTTAGCTGTGAGAAAAAATAAAACCTAAGATAGATACAATTTAACTATTAGTTATATTGTAGCTAGCTTAGGGTTTATTTTATAGGTAAGTATTTAGTTTTAAATAGGAATTATTTAGGTATTAATTGTAATTTTTAGTTAGATTTATTTTAATTATGTTAAAGGGACATTAAACACCAAAATTTTATTTAATGGTCCAGATAGAGAATACAATTTTAAACAACATTCAAATGTACTTCTATTATCTAATTTGATTAATTTTTCAGATATCCTTTGTTGAATGAATAGCAATGCACATTGGTGAACCAATCACACAAGGCATCTATGTGCAGCGACCAATCAGCAGCTACTGAGCTTATCTTGATATGCTTTTCAGCAAAGGATATCAAGAGAACGAAGCAAATTAGATAATAGAAGTAAATTAGAAAGTTGTTTAAAATTACATGCTCTTTCTAAACCATGAAGGAAATTTTTTGGGTTTAATGTCTATTTAAAGTTAGTGGGTATTAGGGTTAGGGTTAGACTTAGGGTTAGGTTTAGGGGTTATTAACTTTAATAAAGTGGCGGCAATGTTGGTTAATAAGTGTAGGTAGGTGCCGGCGGTGTCGGGGGCAGCAGATTAGGGGTTAATAAGTGTAATGTAGCTGGTGGTGACATTGGGGGCGGCATATTAGGGGTTAATAAGTGTAGGTAGGTGGCGGCAACGTTGGGGGCGGCAGATTAGGGATTAATATGTGTAATGTAGGTGTCGGTGATGTCAGAGGCGGCATATTAGGGATGTTTAGATTTGGGTTTATGTTAGGGTGTTAGGTGTAAACATAACTTTTCTTTCCCCATAGGAATCAATGGGGCTGCGTTACGGAGCTTTACGCTCCTTTGTTGCAGGTGTTACCATTGATGTCTATGGGGAAATCGTGCACGTAAAACCAGCTCAAAGCAGCGCTGGTATTTGAGTATGATATGGAGCTCAATTTTGCTCAACGGTGCAATATTGCCTGCTAACGCAGGGTTTATGAAAACCTGTAATAGCAGCGCTATAGGGAGGTGAGCGGTGGAAATAACTTGCAATTTAGCACGGAGCCGCTCATAACGCAAAACTTGTAATCTAGCCGTAAATCTTATTTAATCCCTTAGCTGTCAAAGACTCCTGAAACAGATTTCTGTGCTATGCATTGCAGACATATTTTTTTTGCCAGTTTAAGGGTTAAAGTGCTTATTGAGTCCATGGGCTCCATTTATTAAAGGGACATTGAACCCCAATTTTTTCATTCTTGATTCAGATAGAGCATGCCATTTTAAGCAACTTTCTAATTTACTCCTAGTATCAATTTTTCTTCATTGTCTTGGTATCTTTATTTGAAAAGCAAGAATGTAAGTTTAGATGCCGGCCCATTTTTGGTGAACAACCTGGGTTGTTCTTGTTGATTGGTGGATAAATTCACTCACCAATAAACAAGGGCTGTCCAGGGTCTGAACCAAAAATTGGCTGGCTCCTTAGCTTAGATGCCTTATTTTTCAAATAAAGATAGTAAGAGAACAAAGAAAAAGTGATAATAGGAGTAAATTAGAAAGTTGCTTTAAATTGCATGCTCTATCTGAATCCTGAAAGATAAAAATTTGGGTTCAGTGTCCCTTTAAGCAGCGGATGCTGCTTCGGAGCCCCATCGTTTCAGGTCTGCCTGAAATGGAAGATAACAAGTAGCGGTCGTAACTTGTCCGCCACCTTTTGTCCGCCACTGATTAGGATGATTGACAGTATTGTACAAGCATTTCACCAAACATGTTCGTGCAATGTTAAATGCTGACAGCGTATGCTGACGGCAGTTGACGAGGTTGAGCGGACATGATTCACTACATCAAATCATGTCCACTCGCCCGTTAATAAATATACCCCCATGTGTCCACTGCATCAGCCTATGCTTGATGCAAAATGAACACAGCAGACTAAAAAATCTAGAAGGCTTCAAACTGTTTCATAATCATGATGTATAGTTGTAAAAAAAAAAAGTTACAATTTTAATCTTACTTGGAATTTTTTTCCCTGGATGTGTTTAAAAGGATAAAACAAACAACAAGTCCAGGTTGATTCCTCCAAATAAGGAAAGTGGTTGATGGAGTTTTGACCATTGAAAAATCACTGCAGCAAACAAAGATTAATCTGTTCTAAAAACTTTAAAACTGTGCATATATGTTAATCTATAGGAAGACAGCAGGAAGGTTTTATTTACAAGGTGATTATTGTCTTTCTATAAGTCAATATCTAAGTAAAAAGGCAGACATGTGCTGCACAAAATAATCCATTTAGGATGAATCATTTGGAAAGAATATTCTAAGAATAATTTTTTCATAATATTCTTGTTTGCTGCACTATTCGTTATTTGCTGTGCTAATCTAACCCCTCTTTACAAGACTTTCTCCTTAAGTGTAGACTCTGGGATCTGATCCTCCTAGCAGCAGAGCCCTGGTCTCTGTAAAGAAGGTTGGATTAGCCCCCCCCCCCAAGCTCACTATAGGTAATTCTTAATTCTAATTTTAAGGATAACCAATTTCATTAGTATATATTCTTGATTCTTTAAATTTGTTAGGGCATTCATTAAAACCATAACGAATATCAATTATTCATCACAAATTTGCATTGTGATGAACCAAAAGCACATCTAGTAAAAAGTATAAACATACTTCGCTAGCATTTATATATAGTTTTAAAAATAAAGTACAATGATAATTTAAAAAGTAATTTTATGCAACATTGTATTGCATGAAGTATATTTTATCTGATTTTGCACTATTAAAATTATAGCAAGGTTAGTTGAAAACAAGAAACAAATCCAGCCAATCAGATTTAAGCGTAGGCAAGCTGGTTTACATGTTGGTCAAACAAGTTGGTTTATATTTATACTTTTTGTTTGCACAGATGACCAAAGTCCAGTGAGTGCTTATTTACTTTTGAATCTTTGGATATTTCTACAGCACCCTGGCAGATGAGGACGGATGGTGAGAGTGCATGCACCCACGAACTTATACTTTTCATGTGACAACACTAAAGAAATTACATTTTGCTACAATGTAAAGTAGTGAGTGTACAGCCTGTATAACAGTGTAAACGTGCTGTCCCCTCAAAATAACTCAACATACAGCCATTAATGTCTAAACCGTTGGCAACAAAAGTGAGTACACCCCTAAGTGGAAATGTCCAAATTGGGCCCAATTAGCCATTTTCCCTCCCTGGTGTCATGTGACTCGTAAGTGTTATAAGGTCTCAGGTGTGAATGGGGAGCAGGTGTGTTAAATTTGGTGTTATCTCTCTCACACTCTCTCATACTGGTCACTGGAAGTTCAACATGGCACCTCATGGCAAAGTACTCTCTGAAAGGTTTTACTCAGAACAGGCCTTGCCATGGTCGACCAAAGAAGTTGAGTGCACGTGCTCAGCATCATATCCAGAAGTTGTCTTTGGAAAATAGACATTTGAATGCTGCCAGCATTGCTGCAGAGGTTGAAGGGGTGAGGGGTCAGCCTGTCAGTGCTCAGACCATACACTACACACTGCATCAAATTGGTCTGCATGGCTGTCATCCTAGAAGGAAGCCTCTTCTAAAGATGATGCACAAGAAAGTCTGCAAACAGTTTGCTGAAGACAAGCAGACTAAGGACATGGATTACTGGAACCATGTCTTGTGGTCCGATGAGACCAAGATAAACTTATTTGGTTCAGATGGTGTCAAGCATGTGTGGCGAAACCAGGTGAGAAGTACAAAGACAACTGTGTCTTGCCTACAGACAAGCATGGTTGTGGGAGTGTCATGGTCTGGGCCTGCATGAGTGCTGCCGGCACTGGGGAGCTACAGTTCATTGAAGGAACCATGAATGCCAACATGTACTGTGACTTATTGAAGTATGATACCCTCCCTTCAGAGACTGGGCCGCAGGGCAGTATTCCAACATGATAATGACCCCAAACACACCTTTAAGTTGACCACTGCCTTGCTAAAGAAGCTGAGGGTAAAGGTGATGAACTGGTCAAGCATGTCTTCAGACATAAAACCTATTGAGCATCTGTAGGGCATCATCAAACGGAAGGTGGGGTAGCGCAAGGTGTCTAACATCCACCAGCTCTGGGATGTCGTCATGGAGGAGTGAAATAGGATTCCAGTGGCAACCTGTGAAGCTCTGGTGAATTCCATGCTCAAGAGGGTTAAGGCAGTGCTGGAAAATAATGGTGGCCACACAAAATATTGACACTTTGGGCCAAATTTGGACATTTCCACTTAGGGGTGTACTCACTTTTGTTGCCAACAGTGCGTTGAATTATTTTTAGGGGACAGCACATTTACACTGTTATATAGGTTGTACACTCACTACTTTACATTGTAGCAAAGTGTCATTTCTTCAGTGTTGTCACATGAAAAGATATAATAAAATAATTACAAAACTGTGAGGGCTGTGTATATATATATATATATATATATATATATATATATATATATATATATATATATGTATAAAGTTTGGCAGATGGGGTTAGTGAATAGATCCCCCTGTATTTCATTAAACTCTGGAGTGACTGGAGTGTTAGCTAAATGGTAGCTTACAGGCAATTTTAATTCAATAGACATTAAAGTAATAAACTTCTATCACAGAGATAAATATTTTTTAAAGAGAAGTTAAAGATGTTCATTTTGATTTTAAATCTTACAATAACTGCATGTTTTTTCACTGTCTGATAAATAAATATTACAGTAAGTAAATATTAAAATGTCCCCTTCAAGAAACACCTAATTAAAAAATGTTAATCTATATGTCACACATGAACTAATGCCATCTAGTTGTGAAAAACTGTGAACATGAATTCAGATAAGAGGCAGCCTTCAAGGGCTAAGAAATTATCATATGAGCCTACCTAGGTTTAGCTTTTAACTAAGAATATCAAGAGAACAAAGCAAAATTTGTGATACGATTAAATTATAAAGTTGTTTAAAATTACATGCTCTATCTGAATCATGGAAGTTTATTTTTAACTTGAATGTCACTTTAAGGGAATAACAGTAAAATCTCAAAGCAAGAGAGTGAGTCACAACTAAAGTGTTATGCCAACGCATAGAATTAATATAATTGGAACGCCATACCTCCAATTATTTGCGGCTAGTTATTAGGGACTAGGAGGTTATGGGGATCATTGCTGTTTTTTAGGTGAGGCTGTGCTGAGAAGTGGTAGGATGAAGGGAGGATAGTGGGCGGGATGATGAATGTTTCTGTCCAGTTGGTAGGAGTGTCTAGACCAGTGATGGCTAACCTTGGCACCCCTAAAGATTTGGGACTTTATTTCCCATGATGCTCAACTAGACTGCAAAGTGCCTAAGCATCATGGGAAATGCAGTTTCAAAACATCTGAACTGTCATGGTTAGCCATTACTAGTCTATACAGTTCATGTCTGTGACTTGTAGTCTGTGGGCAGTTCTAAGGGAAATTCGGCAAATCAGGACAGTCAGGAGAGTTCAGAATCAGGAGAGTTCAGAATTAGGGACTGTCCCTCTCAAATAGGGACAGTTGGGAGATCTGTCCTATGCAACAATCCAGTTTTGGATTCTAGTTTAATTTATACATTACAAACAATAGCAAGTAAAAGAGATAAGGGTTGGTCTTTGAGATGGTGTACATGTAGGTAAGCAATGATACAACAAATCAGGAAAAGCCATAGGCAGGCTCAATTGCATAGGACAGAGGTCCATAAACTTTAGTTTTTAAAAATGTACCCGCATGATCTACTTACGTATGTTCTAAGCATAAAATAATCTGAGCTGAAGGCTCGTGCGGAAACAGCTGCATTCGTAGCTACATAAAACGACCCCTAAGTATGGTCTTATCTTGCTGCTTTTTATTTTGTTGGCAAAATTCATTAAATGGTCTTTAATAATTATGATAGAATATACAAATATAGTCAACTTTCCAATGTACTTTTATTACCAAATTTGCTTCATTCTCTTGGTATCCTTGGTATGTTGAATGCATGGGCATGGTGCCATCACCTACCTGAAACCAGTAAGTGTTGTAGGGAAAGATGGATGGGAGGATAAGTATTCAAACCCTTTAATCTCCGCTCCCATAAGCTCTAGAAACTCACAATTGCCTGCCCTTTCAAATGGTGAGTAGCAGTGGGGTATAAAATGTAAGCACATTTAAAAAAAGAAAAAATGAAGCTAAACACTTTATTTTTAAAGGGACATTAAACACTTTGGGCTCCATTACATATGCGGCGTCGGTTTTTGCGTGGGTTTGGTATCCTATATACAGCGCTGCATATAAATGCGGCACGTATATTTTACCCGTCGCACGCAATTTTTACTCCCTTAGGCTAACATGGGACCGCGTCATAAATCGGTATCCAATATCCAGCACAAGGACTTACATGGCGAAAATGGAGAAATCTTACTCCATTTTTACCTCGCCATAAAAGGCATCCGTAGCAAGCCTTGCGCTGAGTATGGGAGCACCGTAACTCCCGAAAATGCCTGCAAAAATAAACTAACACCTAACGCATGCGCAATGTCTATTTACCTGTCAACCGCAATCCCCCACCGCAATAACTAATAAAGTCTATTAACCCCTATATCCGCAATCAAACCCACACCGCAAGTAGTAACTCAATTATTAACTCCTAAATTCGCCAACCCCAACATTGCAAACTACCTATTAAAACTATTAACCCTTAATCCGCCATTAACCCACAACGCAATAAACCTATTCAAGTATTAACCCCTAAACCGCCATTGCCCACAACGCAATAAACCTATTAAAGTATTAACCCCTAAACCGCCATAGCCCACAATGCAATAAAACCTAACCCCTAACCTCCCCTAATCTAACACACCCTAAATGAACCCAAATTACCTAATTAACCAAAAACTAAAGTTACTATTAAATAAAAAAAAAACTAAAACTACTTTAAAAATACAAATAAACTAAGTATAAATTAAAGGGGAAGTCTAATCAAAATTCTGGAGTAGACTGTCCCTTTAAAGGGACAGTCTACCATAGAATTGTTATTGTTTTAAAAGATAGATAATCCCTTTATTACCCATTCCCCAGTTTTGCATAACCAACACTGTTATATTAATACACTTTTTACCTCTGTGATTACCTTGTATCTAGAAACCTTCTTCCAGCCCCCTGATCACATGACTGTGACTGTTTACTATCTATTGTCTTAAATTTAGCATTGTTTTGTGCTAAATCTTAAATAACCCCCTGTGCCTGAACACAGTGTTATCTATATGGCCCACGTGTACTTTCTGTCTCTTTGTGTTGAAAAGAGATTTAAAAAGCATGTGATTAGAGGCAGCCCCCAAAGGCTTAGAAATCAGCATATGAGCCTACCTATGTTTAGTTTAAACTAAGAATACCAAGAGAAAAAAAGCAAATTTGATGATAAAAGTAAATTGGAAAGTTGATTAAAATTAAAAGTCCTATCTGAATAATGAAAGTTTAATTTATACTAGACTGTCCCTTTAAGCTAGAATTACAGAAAATAAAAAAATCTAAGATTACAGAAAATAATAAAGAAAATTAAAAAAAATTACAAAAAGTATAGCTACTACCTATGAAAATAAAAAATCCCCCCCAAAATAAAAACACCCCCTAATCTAATAAACTACCAGTAGCCCTTAAAAGGGCTTTTTGCAAGGCATTGCCCCAAGATCAGCTCTTTATCCAAAAAATACACAACCCCCATAACAGTAAAACCTCCCACTCACTAAACCCCCCAAATAAAATAACCTAACACTAAAAACCCTAAACTACCCATTGCCCTGAAAAGGGATTTTGTTGGGCATTGCCCTTAAAAGGGCATTCAGCTCTTTTACTGCCCACCCTATCTAAATAAAATAAACCCCCCCAAAAAACCCAACCTAACCTAACCCCCAAGTGGTCCTCACCTGTCCTGAAGTCCAGCGGAGAAGGTCCTGTTCCAGGCGGTGAAGTCTTCTTCCAAGCGGCGACCTCTTCTTTCTTCTTCCAGGAGCCAGCCGTCGTGGAGCGGAGGGCGGAGTTGAAGGCCCATGACCGCAGAGCTGAAGACCGGCGAGCCTGGAACTGAACACCGGTGTCCATGGAGCCATGGAGCCATGGAGCGTGGAGGATCCTCTTCATACTATCTCTGTCGTACACTTATTTATTTTCTGTAATGCTATCTGAAAGGGACAGTCTACTCCAGAATTTTGATTAGACTTTCGCTTTAATGTATACTTAGTTTATTTGTATTTTTAAAGTAGTGTTAGTTTTTTTCTTTAATAGTAACTTTAGTATTTGTTTAATTAGGTAATTTGGGTTCATTTAGGGGGTGTTAGGTTAGGGGGGTTAGGTTAGGGGTTAGGTTTATTGTGATGTGGGCTTTGGCTGTTTAGGGGTTAATACTTAAATAGGTTTATTGTGTTGGGGGTTAATGGCAGATTAGGGGTTAATAGTTTTAATAGGTAGTTTGCGATGTTGGGGTTGGCGGATTTAAGGGTTAATGGTTTAATTATGCTTATTTTGTTGTGGGGGGTTGTCAGTTAAGGGGTTAATACATTTATTATTAGTAGTGAGAGGGGGATTGCGGATATAGGGGTTTTTACGTGTCAGACTTATTTTTGGGAGGCGTGTTAGACTTTTAAGGGAGATATGTTATTTCCTTTACTTTTCTTAGGCGCCGGCAGTTTCTTAAGTGCCGTAAGTCACTGGCGACTCCAGAAACGTGTATTTACGCTCATTTCTGGATATCGCTAGTTTATCCGACTTACGGCACTTTATGAGCTGCCGGCAGGGCATATGTAATACCCCGATGTGCCAGGTGTGGCGGTAGTGGGTTGCAGCACTTGTGCCGAAACCTGCGCCGTATATGTAATCGCCCCTTTGAGATTGTAAATATGTAACATATTTGTAGTAAGAAAACTTTACATTATCGTTTTACTCTTTGTTTTGTACCCTTTTTCTGTAATTTAACGCTGTAAATTGTGGGCTTTCCAGTTCCTGTTTGAAGTGGAAGTACAGACTCCAGATTTAACTTCACTAGAAGTGATTTTTTGGCGCACATCAAAAAAATTTCTATATATACCTATACCTGTATATCTATTCCTTTAGATATATAGTTTTATATATCTATTTTACATTAATTTTACATTAATTTATATATATATATATAATGATATACGAACATCATAGGAATGTAAAATATGCATGTCATGATTAGGGTTTTGCACTTTAGGTCTAATGAAGTGTCAATTTAGTGCACGTGAAGAATTGCTAACCTCAATGTGCGTTATGGAAATATTAAATATAAAATAAAAAATATTAATAATAATTTTTCTCAAATTATTATACATACTGTAAAAAAAATTGAAATAATACATAAACATTTTGTTTTTGCAGTATTGTATAATCATTTTTAATAATTATTATTATTTTTTAATATTTTACTTTTAATATTTCAAGAATGAACATTGAGGTTAGCAATTCATCATGTGCACTAACACGACACCACATTAGACCGAAAGTGCAAAACGCAAAGCGCAATACGCATATTTTACATTACTATGTCCATCACGCAATTTGTATTATTTTTATTATATGTATCTATAGGAATAGATATACAGGTATATATATTTATATATATATATATATATATATATATATATATATATTTACAATAAAATTGCATTGTTCTGTATGTGAAGAACATTGGAATGTTAAATATGTAGAGTAAATATACAAAATAACACATAAATGCTCAAATACATATATATATATATATATATACTGTATATATATATATATATATATATATATATATATATATATATATAAAAAAATATATCCATATAGTTAGACATGTAAATGTATGTATATATAAAATATAGGCCTTTGCAGTCAAACACCTTGTAATATATCAAATACCTTTTAACTCATAACTTTTTTAAAAAATATTTATAGGAATATTTTTTCTCAGATAGTGTTTATATGAGTGTAACTATAATTTTTAATGTAATTATGTTGTGTTTTATGCAACTTTTTTAAAGCACTACCCTTTAGGCAAGGATTTCAGTCGAGTTAACAAATGAGCGTAAAATGCGCTTACTTTCAACTTGTAATCTGCACACTATTTTTGATGTTGGCAACAACCCGATATTGCTTGCACGCAACAGTTAGCACGCCACTTGTAATCTAGCACTTAGTGTTTAATGAGGAGGTCTGTAGGCACTTTTAAAAGGCCATCAAAAAGGCCATGAGTCTCACAAAAAACACTTGTTTTAAAGCCCAGAAGCCCTTATATAAGTTTTAATGGCTGGGTGATCAATGGGGTAATAGAGATTGCCTGGTGTGAATTAATGTGAATTTATTTGAGTAGTGGCTCTTGAGACACTAAAAAAATGCACTTTTTTTTACATTCTTTGTTGTAGAGTTCTCATGTGACATAATATACACATAAAATAATGAAAACGTGAAAATCTGATGAAAAAATATATAATATTTGGGATTCTCTCTGAAAAATGAAAGTGGGGCTTAAATGTGAACGGCATCTAAAAACTCGTAAGAATTTCAGCCATGGGGTGCCAAGGACACGACAGTTACATGGTTAATGGTAATCTGCAAATATTTTATATTTTCTTAGCCCTTTGGGCATCAGAAAGTGGAATTTACCTAATTGTACAACCCCATTGTCCATCTTGTTTTGCAAAAATCTCATGCACCTCCAATTTGAATAGATATGTTGATATATGTGTTATTATCAAAACAATTTTAAAAAATACAGCATTTACATGATGCTGTTACACAATGCTCATGTTAATTTTTTTGCCTTTGAGCTATGACAGAATATAAAATGCAGCCTTTAAAACTATGCAATAAATACAAATAACTATGCACACAAATTGTTGACAGAGTGGAAAGCAATAAAAAATGTTGAACACATGTAAGAAAATATTTCTGCTAGCGGTACACATTAAAAAGAAAGAGTTGCATTCATAATGTGCTGCTATTTTAAAGATGGGAGGTTCTGGAATTTAATATCCTGTTATTGTGAGAAATCTATACAGCGTCTGTGCCCAGAGCAGAAAAGCAAAACTACAAAGTAGAAAAGTACAAAGTCAGAGTTGAGTACTTTGTTACTGAAATTGAACAGATCTGAAATGGCCTGCCAGAGAAGCACAGAAAAATTTCCCATGATCCTTAAATCTCTGCACTCCGTTTAGGCTTCGTTTTGCTTCCAGGTTTATTTTTCTTTGATGTTAGTACTGTAGAAACGTGAAAGTAATGACTAATCCATATACTAAACCATTCAAAGTATCTGACTTAGGTGTCCAAAGTAGGAGTCACAGAACAACTAACTGGAACGTCATTTTGTGCAACAAGTTTTTCAGCCCATTTATTTGAAATCCTTGATTTTTCCATCATGCATTTTTTGTGAGAATTAGGATATTACACTTAAAAATTAAAACCATGGAATGTCTCCAAGTATAACTTTTGTAAGAACATTGTCTATTTTTTTAACAGATAAAGTGAATTATATACTTTTGAAAGGGAATATAAAAATATATGTTCTTTCTTTCTTTCTCTTCCCCATAATCAGTGCTAGAACCAGCAACCTAATTTCAAAGTAAAAATAATGATAAAATGGGACACCAGATCCTGCACCATGCTACATGATTATTGCTTGATTATTGCTTGATCAATGCTCAGAAAATGTCCCAGATTAAGCAAAGCAAAGAAAATAAATTGGTTCTCAAAGTATGGCCCTGGTCATAAAATAATGCAAATTTTGCTAACACAACAAAAGATTTAAGTTTTGTTTGTTTTTTAAATTTGTTTTGTATTCAAGTGTTTTGCAGTTCTATGATATATATATATATATATATATATATATATATATATATATATATATATATATACACACACAGTCGTATGCAAAAGTTTAGGCACTCCTGACAATTTCCATGATTTTCATTTATAAATAATTAGGTGTTTGGTTCAGCATTTTCATTTTGATCTATCAAATAACTGAAGGACACAGTAATATTTCAGAAGTGAAATGAGGTTTTTAACAGAAAATGTGCAATATGCATCAAAACAAAATTAGACAGGTGCATAAATGTAGGCACCCCAACAGAAATATTGCATAAATATTTAGTAGAGCCTCCTTTAGCAGAAATAGCCTCTATACGCTTCCTATAGCCTGTAATGAGTGTCTAGATTCTGGATGAAGATATTCATTCCTCCTTGCAAAACATCTTCAGTTCAGTTAGGTTTGATGGTTGCCGAGCATGGACAGCCCGCTTCAAATCACTCCACAGATTTTTCAATGATATTCAGGTCTGGGGACTGGGATGGCCATTCCAGAACATTGTACTTGATCCTCTGCATAAATGCCAGAGTAGATTTTGAGCAGTGTTTTGGGTTGTTGTCTTGTTGAAATATCCAGCTCCGGTGTAACTTCAACTCTGTGACTGATTCCACAATATTATTATCAAGTATCTGCTGATATTTTGTGGAATCCATGCGACCCTCAACTTTAACAAGATTCCCAGTACCGGCACTGGCCACTCAGCCACACAGCATGATGGAACATCCACCAAATTTTACTGTGTCTAGCAAGTGTTTGTCTTGGAACGCTGTGTTCTTTTGCCGCCATGCATAACACCCCTTGTTATAACCAAATAACTCAATCTTTGTTTTATCAGTCCACAGCACCTTCTTCCAAAATGAAGCTGGCTTGTCCAAATGTGCGTTTGCATACCACAAGTGACTCTGTTTGTGGCGTGTGTGCCGAAAAGGCTTCTTTTGCATCACTCTCCCATACGATGCACAGTGACACCATCTGCAGCAAGATGATGTTGTAGGTCTTTGGAAGTAGTCTGTGGGCTGTTTTTGATTGTTCTCATCATCCTTTGCCTTTGCCTCTCTGATATTTTACTTCTGGCCTTAACAAGAACTGTGCCAGTGGTCTTCTATTTCTTCACTATGTTCCTCACACTGACAGCTTAAATCTCTATGATAGCTTTTTGTAGCCTTCCCCTAAACCATAATGTTGAACAATCTTTGTTTTCAGGTCATTTGAGAGTTGTTTTGAGTCCCCCATGTTGCCACTCTTCAGAGGAGAGTCAAAGAGAACAACAACTTGCAATTGGTCACCTTAAATACCGTTTCTTATGATTGGATGCACCTGTCTATGAAGTTCAAGGGTTAATGGGCTCACCAAACCAATTGTGTGTTCCATTTAATCAGTGCTAGGTAGTTACAGGTATTTAAATCAACAAAATGATAAGGGTGCCCAAATTTATGCACCTGTCTAATTTCGTTTTGATGCATAGTGTACATTTTCTGTTAATCCAATAAACCTAATTTCACTACTGAAATATTACTGTGTCCTTCAGTTATTTGATAGATCAAAATGAAATTGCTGATCCAAACACCCAATTATTTATAAATGAAAATCATGGAAATTGTCAGGGGTGCCTAAACTTTTGCATACGACTGTATATATATATGTATATATACACACATACAGTATGTATATATATATATATATATATATATATATATATATATATATAAATAAATAATAAGGACAAGTAATAAGCACTCACTGGATTTAAGCACAGCACACTATTTATTAGGCAGTGACGTTTCGGGGCATTCACCCCTTCTTCGCTGAGTTGAGCGTGGTAGAGAATGGCGGACTGTTTTACTGTTCGATGACTGCTAAGCAAGCTTTAAAAAGGTAAGCCTTCCTATTTGTTCTATTGGATTCACTGTTATATGAAGTTATGTTAATGCCTTGTGTGATAAATTTATGTTGTGTGCAGAAGAGGGCTTATTGAACAATAGGCTGATTTTATTATCGTTCCATAGCCACTGATTACACTGTCACTGTTTTACAATAACATCTCACAATAGGTGTATGAACCTTACACATATTTTATATTATTGCTGATAATACACAGAAGTGGAATTGTTTTGTTGATATGTTAATATACATCTCCTATTGATTTGATTGGATGTATTTGATTGGCTGAAATTAGATGGGGGAGGGGTTTGGCTAGGTATATAACACTGCTTGTATCACATTTTGGGTTGTCTGAAGAAGGGGTGAATGCCCCGAAACGTCACTGCCTAATAAATAGTGTGCTGTGCTTTAATCCAGTGAGTGCTTATTACTTGTCCTTATTGAATATTATGTTAAGCACTCTGGTCTATGTTAGGGTTGGCAAGTGAGAGTGCACTACTTTGGATCCAGTAAATAAAAAGCATTTTTTTGCTATATCAATGATAGACCCAGTGAGTGCTCTTTTTTGTCTCTATTACTGAATGTTGTTTGGATGCACCCTGGGCGGATGTAACATAAAGTGAGTGCAGAGTTCACCAGAGACTGCTATATATATATATATATATATATATATATATATATATATATATATATATACACTACAGAATTTAAGATTATTTTTCAGTATGATAGTGCAATACTACTGGAAATTAACAATGGGAATAAATAGAAAACTGTCCCTAAAAGGAAAATTATGAAAAATATGTCTATGCATTTTACAAATGGGTTGATAACATTTGGGTTAGGAAGACCATGGCTTGAGTGTTATGATTTTGTCTTGAGTTTAAAAGTAGGTAAAAATATTTTAGGTGTGATATTTTCCTTAATCCTTTAAAGACTGGAGTAGTTTAAATGTCAAAGACAAAATGTTGTCTTTGGCCATTGACATATTGGGTTATGTTTAGGCTGACCATATTGCCGCTTTAAAAAGGGACACATGAAAAATACATATGTCAGGGCTGTTTTCAGGACTGTTTAAAGAAATGTTTTGTATAAGAACCCTGACATATGTATTTTTCATATGTGTTCCTTTTTAAAGCGGCAATATGGTCACCCTAGTTATGTTACAGTCTCCCTGATTGGTTCCAATTGCTCTGGAGTGGGCAGTGTTACATTAGTCATGATGTTGATTGGCTCCCTGTACTTGCAGAATGACCTGGTCAGGACCATGTGACATATATAAAAATACCTACTTATGATTATTTATTCATCTAAGATAGTTATAACCATGTGCTTACGATTGAAAATTGTATAGGTTTATAAATATTTTTGATAGTGACTTATTTTTTTCAGGATTATTTGAAATTTATAATAAAGGGGCAGATTATCTAAATGTCTCTGGGCTGGGGAGAGTATTTAATAATGCTAATGGAATTATATAAAGCCACTTTTTACCCTTAAAACAAGGTGTCTCGCTAAGGGGCGTATACTGCATTTTTGTATGAGAAGGAAATGGATACAATGCAAAAGGGCACAATTAAACTGTAAAAATGCACTGCGATAAGAGGCGGTTTCAAAAGTTTAAAAATCAGTTTATGAGCCTACCTAGGTTTAGCTTTCTACACAGAATGCAAATAGAACAAAGCAAATTTAATAATTAAAGAAAATTGGAAAGTTTTTTTAAATTTGCATTCTCTATCTGAATCATGAAAGTTTAATTTTGACTTTACTGTTCCTTTAAATGAATGTTATTAACCTGTCTTGCAATGGTAGAGTTCTTTTTATAAACATCTACATTATTCAGATGTTCCATATACTGTATTCCTAAACTCTCCAAGTTTAGCCTACATAGGGCTCGATTACGATTGGAGTGGTAATTACCGCTGCTGCTCGCATGCTAACTCTGCTCGACAATGGGTCTTTGCCCACATCGGGTAGCGCACATATTACAAGTTGAAAGTGTCGGGGCAGAAGATCCGAAGACAAGAAGATGGATGAAGATAGTAGACCGCCACTGGTATGAAGATAGACAGCTGTGAGGATAAAGATAGACTGCCGCCTTCATGAAGATGGACTGCCGCCATGTAGTAGCCGGGTTCAACTTTGGTGAGTACAATCTTTGGTGTTTAGTGAAAGGATTTTTTTTTGTGAAAGGGCATTTTTTGGGGCAGTAGGTTTTTTAGATAGCTTTTTTGGGGGGCTGGGTGTTACTTATAGAATGGGGTAGTATTTATTTTAGTTAAAAAAAGCTAAATCACATAAGGGCAATGCCCTACAAGAAGCCCTTCTATGGGTTATTGCTATAGTTTAGTTTAGTGTTAGTATATATATATATATATATATATATATATATTTAGGAGGGCTTTTTTTAAGTGGGGATTTAGTTATAGAATAGACAGAACTGTTTTTTTTTTTGGTAATTAGTTTTTTTTCTGTAATAGTATGTTTTTTATTTTCTATAATGGTAGCTTTTTTTCATGTAATTTATTTTGGGTAACTAAGCAGGTGTTAGATTAGAGGGGCAAGCTGGTTAGAGGGTTTAGATGTTAGTGGGTATTTTGCAATGGGGTTGTGGTGGTTTATTGGTTAATAGTGTAGAGGGGTATTTTGCAATGTGGGGATGTGGTGATTTAGGGGTTAGTAGTGTAGAGTGGTAGTTTGAGATGGGGTGTGGTGGTTTAGGGGTTAATAGTGTAGTGTTAACTTTTCATTAAGTGGGTGTGATACTTTATGGGTAATTAGTGTATAAGGGTAGTTTGCGATGTGGGGATGTGCAAGTTTAGGGGTTAATAGTGTAGAGGGATAGTTTGTGACGTGGGGTTATTGTGGTTTAGGGGTTAATAGTGTTGAGGGGTACTTTGCAAAGTGGGGGTGTGGCAGTTTTAGGCCTAATAGTGTTGAGGGGTAGTTTGCAATGTGGGTGTATGGCCGTTTATGGGTTAATAGTTTAGCGGGTACTTTTCAATGTGGGGTTTAGGGGTTAATAGTGTAGAGGGGTGTTTTGCGATGTGGGGGATGTGGTGATTTAGGGGTTAGTAGTGTAGAGTGGTAGTTTGAGATGTTGGGGTGTGGTGGTCTAGGGGTTAATAGTGTAGTGTTGACTTTTCATTAAGTGGGTGTGATACTTTAGGGATAATTAGTGTATAAGGGTAGTTTGCGATGTGGGGATATGCAAGTTTAGGGGTTAATAGTGTAGAGGGATAGTTTGTTATATGGGTTTGTAGGGGTTTAGGGGTTAATAGTGTAGAGGGGTACTTTGCAAAGTGGGTGTGTGTACGTTTTAGACCTAATAGTGTTGAGGGGTAGTTTGCAATGTGGGGGTGTGGCCGTTTATGGGTTAATAGTTTAGCGGGTACTTTTCAATGTGGGGATGTGGTGGTTTAGCGGTTTATAGTGTAGTGTCTACTTTGCAATGTGGGGGTATGTGGTTTAGGGTTTAATAGTCAATACACAGAAATTGATTTTGCTATCTAACGTCATACTTAAGCAGGCGAAATAAATAAAAGCCCTCTGGAAGCAAATTTAATTTACAAGTATAATAATATTTTTGCCTGCGCTATAGAGCTAAGTAACAAATGAATCTATAAAAGTAAAGTTGCACTAAAATCAAGTTATATTAATGATACATTTTAATAGAAAAAAATATATATAAAAGAAAAAACACACAAATCTAAATCACCGGTAGTTTTCAGAATATGTTAAAATGTCTGTGAAAACCTAAAATTGTTCCAAATAATGGAAGAAAAATCTCCAGTGAACAATGATTGCTAAGTCCGTTTGACAAATAAAACTGTTGCTTGTAGTTATACTCGCTGTTAAGTTACACTCTTAGTATGACTCACGGGTTCCAGAATTGCACGTGTCTCTCCCCTGGCAATGATTTTACAGCCGATCGCCTTGCAATCTAGCCGTGTATGGCGGGTATACCGCTTCAGCGTTCTTCCTCCATAGGGTTGTCAATTCTCCTTCTGCATATCGTGGTCACGTGGTGCTAATCCTTCAATGGCGGACCCCCGTTAGGTCACTTCTTATAGGTTCTTAACTTACTGGTTGAATTTAAAAGTCCCAGCAAAGTTTTAACAGAGTGCTCTGTGTCAATGGGTTTAAGAATCCAAATATCGCAGTTGCATCAGAGTTTAACAGTGTAGAAGGGTAGTTTTGCGATGTGGGGATGTGGAAGTTTAGAGTTTATTAATGTTGAGCAATATTTTGCGATGTGGGGGTGTGGTAGTTTAGGGATTAATAGAGTACTTTAGTTGCGTAAAGAGTTTGAGCATTAAATGTGATTGCGTTCGACTGATTGCAATAACTTTCAAGTTATATTACGAGCAATCCTTACTGCTCGATGCCACCCATAGAAAATATGGGAAACATTAAAGGGACATAATACTCATATGCTAAATCACTTAAAAGTGATACAGCATAACTGTAAAAACTATAAAAAGCTGACAGGAAAATATCACCTGAAGATCTCTATGTAAAAAAGGAAGATAATTTACCTCACAATATTTTCAGCGCACCAGATTAAGTGCTGTGTAAAAAGTTATACATCAGTTACTGACTAGCTTCAGGTAAAAAAAAGAAGGAAGAAATCAACAGTAGCCAATCAGCATCAGCAGTGCTGAGGTCATGAACTGTTTTACTGTGATCTCATGAGATTTCACTTAACTCCCATAAGATTTCAAGTACCGGGACAGGCATCCTGATTTGCTGCTTAAAGTCCTTTACAATGGGGTGTAAATAATTAGGAACTTTTGAGGTAAAATATCTTTCTTTTTTACATAGAGATGTTCAGGTGATATTTTCTAGTCAGCTTTTTACAGCTATACAATAATAATGTCCCTTTAATTACCGCAAGTTTGCACAAACAAGTTTTGAGCATAAAAAACACAGCAATCTTGCGCTAATGATAGCGCTCCACTTGTAATTTAGTCCATAATGTAAATGGCAAATTTCTGTTATAGAAGTGAAAAATAGAAAGAAAAGAAAATCTGAATATTGTTTTTTTAACCCTTTCGTGACAGGGCTAAAGTGCCTACATCGGAACAACTGTTCCGATGTGGACAAATTGAAACCACTCGATTGAGCATATGATCGCAAGATTTTAATTATTGGATCGCATCTGGAGGGCGTCCCTACAACCCTAGGAACGCCCTCCAGACCGCAATCAAATCCTGGAAGCGCAGAAGACTTCAGGACAGCCGTTAGCTATGACGTTCTATTTCGTCCAGGGGCGTATTATTGCCTAGGCCAACAAGGCCGGTGCCTAGGGCAGCAGATTTGGGAGGGGCAGCTCATCTGCCCTATCCTCTTTCTAAAAGCCAGCGCACAGTACAGTGAGTGATAAAATGCAGGCTTTTACAGAGAAGACAAGGCCCATTCGCTGATTAAGGTCCCTCTTCACAGGCATTGCTCCTTTAAAACATTGCTTTATTTAGAGTCGCCAGCATTTTTGCGGTGGAATCGTTCTTGGTGAGAAACTTGCCCGGAGATATGCTTACAAGGTGAGGCTGGAGGAGAAGACCTTCTGCTGGTATGCTGCCTCCCCTTGTCAGCTGTGGTGGTTCTGCAAGTGCAGTGCTTATTGCAGATCTTAGTAACTAACAGACTGGATGCGTCTGTGCACTATTTAGATCAGCTTGTGATGTCTAATCATAAACTCTCAGCACTAATGTATGTTAGCTACTAATAGCTAGCTTTCTCTGCATTCATGAACCCACGGAGTAAATAGAAAACGGACACTTAAAAAGTTTCATTACTTGAATTATGGTAATTACTGTATGTTATTGCATGTGAAGGGGGGTGATTGTTTCAAAGTGTATTCTTCTTTCCTTCCCTTCCTCTTTCCCTTCTTTCCCTTTCTCCCTCCCTTCCTCAACTCCCTTCCTCCCTCAACTCACTCCCTCCCTCAACTCACTCCCTCGCTCAACTCCCTCCCTTCTTTCCCTCCCTCCCTTCATTCACTCCTTTCTTTACTTCCCTTCTTTCCCTCCCCCCTTTTCTCCTCTCCCTCCCTACTTTTATCTTCTCTCTCTCTCTCTCTCTCTCTCTCCCTACCTTCCTTCTTTCCTTTTCCTCCCTTTTCTCCCCTCCCCTTCTTTTCTCTCCCTTCTCTCATGGAGAAAATGGTATGAGATGCATTCAATTCAACCCACCTGTATGCAAGTGTTTAGCTAGCCCATTTTCTTTTGAATTGTTATGAAAAAAAAATTTTTTTTTACACACTTACCCAAAAAAATATTAATGGGAAAAAAGGCCTAAAACATTTTTTTTTGGGAGGGGGTCAGCAGAATTTTAAGTGCCTAGGGCAGCACAAAACCTAAATACGCCTCTGATTCCGTCATAACGGCTTTAAAGCCCAGTGTAATTATGATGGAATAGAATGGCATAACGGCATTAAAAGGTTAAATAAATTTCATGAAAAATTATAAACAATCACTACATTAAAGCCAGCACAAGACAAGTATGATTGAGATTTACTAAGATCAGATCACTTATTGAGATGCTTATTATGACCTACCTGCATACAATGTTCACTGTATTTACAAAGCCTGCTGATTATAGTAATTGAAGAAAATATGTACAAGATATTGGAATCTTGCCATCCCTTCATAATAAAAGATTTGCCAGGATTTTGACCATTGATCTTGATTCAAATAGTGCACATGCAGCGAACCATATTTTACTGCACAATTGATTTACAAAAATATCCATTCAGATTCGACATGTCTGTTACAATTAAATATACAAAGTACATAGTTCAATATGTGTTTAAGCAATTCCCTGTATATAAATAAATTTCTCTTCAGTGTGTTTATGTAATGTCTAATTTGGCCTAGATATGAGCGCTTTTCATAAGCTTTAAAAATATTATTTTATTGTGTATTTTATGTATATGTTTTTTATATTTTTATGTGATGGATGAATAAAATTAAGCAAAATTGCTGTAGGAGAATATAGAGATCTTTATATCTAATTTATGCTAGATACTAATATACCTCTTATAATTCTGCGGACCTGAATACATTCTCCAAAAGCAGTCAAAAAGCCACGCACCAAGTACGGAGCGATGAGCAGCGGACTATTATTAACTAACAGTCATCGATCTCGCTGCTCTTCCATTTTTTTTAAGCTTTTTTGGTAAACTGTCACTAAGCACCCACACTATACTATATTGTTTACCCCCTATACCGCCGCTCCCGGACCCCGCTACACCTAACTAAAGTTATTAACCCCTAAACCGCCACTCCCGGAGCCCACCACAACTCTAATAAATGTATTAACCCCTAAACCGCTGCTCCCGGAGCCCACCGCCACCTACATTATACATATTAACCCCTAATCTGCTGCCCCTATACCGCCGCCACCTATATAAAGTTATTAACCCCTATCCTGCCGCTCCCGGACCCCGCCGCAAATAAAGTGTTTACCCCCTATACCGCTGCTCCCGGACCCCGCTACAGCTAAATAAAGTTATTAACCCCTAAACCGCTGCTCCCAGAGCCCACCACAACTCTAATAAATGTATTAACCCTTAAACCGCCGCTCCCGGAGCCCACCGCCACCTACATTATACATATTAACCCCTAATCTGCTGCCCCTATACCGCCGCCACCTGCATAAAGTTATTAACCCCTATCTTGCCGCTCCCGGACCCCGCCGCAAATAAAGTGTTTAACCCCTAAACCGCTGCTCCCGGAGCCCACCGCCACCTACATTATATTTATTAACCCCTAATCTGCCCCACCCCTACATCGCCGCCACCTACATTATATTTATTTTACCCCTAATCTGCCCCCCCACACCGCCGCCACTATATTAAATGTATTAACCCCTAAACCCAAGTCTAACACTAACACCCCCTAACTTAAATATAATTTAAATAAATATAAATAAATTATTCCTATTTAAAACTAAATACTTACCTGCAAAATAAACCCTAAGCTACCTACAATATAAATAATAGTTACATTGTAGCTATCTTAGAATTTATTTTTATTTTACAGGAAAGTTTGTATTTATTTTAACTAGCTACAATAGTTATTAAATAGTTATTAACTATTTAATAACTACCTAGTTAAAATAAATACAAAAGTACCTATAAAATAAAACCTAACCTAAGTTACAATTACACATAACACTACACTATCATTAAATTAATTACCTACATTAACTACAATTAACTACAATTAAATAACATTAAATAAAATTATCTAAAGTACAATTTTTTTTTTTACAGAAAATAATAAAATAATTACAAGATTTTTAAACTAATTACACCTAATCTAATCCCCCTAATAAAATAAAAAGACTCCCAAAATAAAAAAGCCCTACCCTATACTAAATTACGAACAGCCCTTAAAAGGGCCTTTTGTGGGGCATTGCCCCAAAGTAATCAGCTCTTTTACCTGAAAAAAGTACAATACCCCCCAACATTAAAACCCACCACGCACACACCCAACCCTACTCTAAAACCCACCCAATCCCCCTTAAAAAAATCTAACACTAACCCCTTGTAGATCACCCTACCTTGAGAAGTCTTCACCCAACCGGGCCGAAGTCCTACACGAAGCCGGTCGAAGTGGTCCTCCAGACGGGCAGAAGTCTTCATCCAAGCCGGCCAGAAGAGGTCCTCCAGACGAGCAGAAGTCTTCATCCAGGCGGCATCTTCTATCTTCATCCATCCGGCACGGAGCGGGTCCATCTTCAAGACATCCGACACGGAGCATCCTCTTCCAACGACATCCGACGACGGAATTAATGTTCCTTTAAATTATGTCATCCAAGATGGCGTCCCTTGAATTACAATTGGCTGATAGAATTCTATCAGCCAATCGGAATTAAGGTAGGAAAAATCCTATTGGCTGATGCAATCAGCCAATAGGATTGAAGATCAATCCTATTGGCTGATCCAATCAGCCAATAGGATTGAGCTCGCATTCTATTGGCTTTTCCAATCAGCCAATAGAATGCGAGCTCAATCCTATTGTAAGTAATCAGCTCTTTTACCTGTAAAAAAATACAATACCCCCCAACATTAAAACCCACCACCCACACACCCAACCCTACTCTAAAACCCACCATATCCCCTCTTAATAAACCTAACACTAACCCCATGAAGATCACCCTACCTTGAGACATTTTCACCCAGCCAGGCACAAGTGGACCTCCAGAGGGGCAGAAGTCTTCATCAGATCCGGCCAGAAGAGGACATCCAGACCGGCAGAAGTCTTCTTCCAGACGGCATCTTCTATCTTCTTCCATCCGGAGCGGAGCGGGTCCATCTTGAAGACATCCAACGTGGAGCATCCTCTTCCATCCGACGGCGACTGAAGAATGAAGGTTCCTTTAAGTGACGTCATCTAAGATGGAGTCCCTTCAATCTTGATTGGCTGATAGAATCCTATCAGCCAATCGGAATTAAGGTAGGAAAAATCCTATTGGCTGATGCAATCAGCCAATAGAATTGATGTTCAATCCTATTGGCTGATCCAATCAGCCAATAGGATTGAGCTTGCATTCTATTGGCTGTTCCAATCAGCCAATAGAATGCAAGCTCAATTCTATTGGCTGATTGCATCAGCCAAGAGGATTTTTCCTACCTTAATTATGATTGGCTAATAGGATTCTATCAGCCAATTTGAATTGAAGGGACGCCATCTTGGATGACGTCACTTAAAGGAACCTTCATTCTTCAGTCGCCGTCAGATGGAAGAGGATGCTCCACGTCGGATGTCTTCAAGATGGACACGCTCCGCTCCGGATGGAAGAAGATAGTAGATGCCGCATGGATGAAAACTTCTGCTGGTCTGGATGTCCTCTTCTGGCCGGATCGGATGAAGACTTCTGCCCCTCTGGAGGTCCACTTGTGCCCGGCTGGGTGAAAACGTCTCAAGGTAGGGTGATCTTCAGGGGGTTAGTGTTAGGTTTATTAAGGGGGGATTGGGTGGGTTTTAGAGTAGGGTTGGGTGTGTGGGTGGTGGGTTTTAATGTTGGGGGGGTATTGTATTTTTTTAACAGGTAAAATAGCTTTTAAGGGCTATTTATAATTTAGTATAGGGTAGTTTTTTTTTATTTTGGGGGTGCTTTTTTATTTTGTTACGGGGATTAGATTAGGTGTAATTAGTTTAACATATCTGTAATATCTTTTTTATTTTCTGTAATTTAGTGTTTGTTGTTTTTCGTAATTTAGTTTATTTAATTTAGTTGTAATTAATTGTAGATATTTTATGTAATTAATTTAATGATAGTGTAGTGTTAGGTGTAATTGTAACAGGTTAGGGTCTATTTTACAGGTAAATTTGTACTTATTTTAGCTAGGTCATTATTAAATAGTTTATAACTATTTAATAACTATTGTACCTAGTTAAAATAAATACAAACTTGCCTTTAAAATAAAAATAAACCCTGAGATAGCTACAATGTAACTATTAGTTATATTGTAGCTATCTTAGGGTTTATTTTATAGGTAAGTATTTAGTTTTAAATAGGAATAATTTATTTAGATGTATTTAAATTATATTTAAGTTAGGGGGGGTTAGGGTTAGCTTTATACTTAGGTTTAGGGGTTAATACATTTAATATAGTAGCGGCGACGTTGGGGGCGGCAGATTAGGGGTTAATAAATGTAGTTAGGTGTCAGCGATGTTAGGGACGGCAGATTAGGGGTTAATAAATGTAGTTAGGTGTCGGCGATGTTAGGGATGGCAGATTAGGGGTTAATAAAATTTAACTAGTGTTTGGGGTTAATACATTTAGGGTTTAGGGGTTAATACATTTATTACAGTGGCGGCGATGTCCAGTCGGCAGATTAAATTTTATTATAGTGTTTGCGATGTGGGGGGGCCTCGGTTTAGGGGTTAATAGGTAGTTTATGGGTGTTAGTGTACTTTATAGCACTTTAGTTAAGAGTTTTATGTTACGGTGTTAGCCCATAAAACTCTTAACTATTGACTTTAAAATGCGGTAGGAGTCTTGGAGATAGAGGGTGTACCGCTCACTTTTTCAATCGATCGTAATACCGGCGTTAGGAAAATCCCATTAAAAAGATAGGATACGCAATTGACGTAAGGGGATTTGCGGTATGCTAAAATCATGGAAAAAAAGTAAGCGGTACACTTGTACCTGCCTGACTCGTAATACAAGCGGGCGTTAAAAAGCAGCGTTGGGGCCTCTCAACGTTGCTTTTTAAGGCTAACGCAAGACTCGTAATCTAGGCGTTAGGGTTTATTTTATAGGTAAGTATTTTGTTTTAAATAGGTATAATTTATTTAATACTAGGAATATTTATTTTTAGTTTAGTTTTTTTTATTTTGGGGGTGCTTTTTTATTTTGTTAGGGGGATTAGATTAGGTGTAATTAGTTTAAAATATTTGTAATTTCTTTTTTATTTTCTGTAATTTAGTGTTTGTTGTTTTTCGTAATTTAGTTTATTTAATTTAGTTGTAATTAATTGTAGATATTTTATGTAATTAATTTAATGATAGTGTAGTGTTAGGTGTAATTGTAACTTAGGTTAGGGTCTATTTTACAGGTAAATTTGTACTTATTTTAGCTAGGTCATTATTAAATAGTTTATAACTATTTAATAACTATTGTACCTAGTTAAAATAAATACAAACTTGCCTGTAAAATAAAAATAAACCCTGAGATAGCTACAATGTAACTATTAGTTATATTGTAGCTAACTTAGGCCTAGATTTGGAGTTTGGCGGTAGCCGTGAAAACCAGCGTTAGAGGCTCCTAACGCTGGTTTTAGGCTAACTCCGGTATTTGGAGTCACTCAAAAAAGGGTCTAACGCTCACTTTTCAGCCGCAACTTTTCCATACCGCAGATACCCTTACGTAAATTGCGTATCCTATCTTTTCAATGGGATTTTTCTAACTCCGGTATTTAGAGTCGTGTCTGAAGTGAGTGTTAGAATTCTAACGACAAAACTCCAGCCGCAGAAAAAAGTCAGTAGTTAAGAGCTTTCTGGGCTAACGCCGGTTCATAAAGCTCTTAACTACTGTACTCTAAAGTACACTAACACCCATAAACTACCTATGTACTCCTAAACCGAGGTCCCCCCACATCGCCACCACTCGATTAAATTTTTTAACCCATAATCTGCCGACCGCCACCTACATTATACTTATGTACCCCTAATCTGCTGCCCCTAACACCGCCGACCCCTGTATTATATTTATTAACCCCTAATCTGCCCCCCACAACGTCGCCGCCAGCTACCTAAAATAATTAACCCCTAATCTGCCGACCGCAAAGCGCCGCCACCTACATAATAGCTATGTACCCCTAATCTGCTGCCCCTAACACCGCCGACCCCTATATTATATTTATTAACCCCTAATCTGCTCCCCACAACGTCGCCTCCACCTGCCTACACTTATTAACCCCTAATCTGCCGACCGGACCTGAGCGCTACTATAATAAAGTTATTAACCCCTAATCCGCCTCACTAACCCTATAATAAATAGTATTAACCCCTAATCTGCCCTCCCTAACATCGCCGACACCTAACTTCAATTATTAACCCCTAATCTGCCGACCGGAGCTCACCGCTATTCTAATAAATGTATTAACCCCTAAAGCTAAGTCTAACCCTAACACTAACACCCCCCTAAGTTAAATATAATTTTAATCTAACGAAATTAATTAACTCTTATTAAATAAATTATTCCTATTTAAAGCTAAATACTTACCTGTAAAATAAATCCTAATATAGCTACAATATAAATTATAATTACATTGTAGCTATTTTAGGATTAATATTTATTTTACAGGTAACTTTGTATTTATTTTAACCAGGTACAATAGCTATTAAATAGTTAAGAACTATTTAATAGTTACCTAGTTAAAATAATTTCAACATTACCTGTAAAATAAATCCTAACCTAAGTTACAATTAAACCTAACACTATACTATCATTAAATTAATTAAATAAAATACCTACAATTACCTACAATTAAACCTAACACTACACTATCAATAAATTAATTAAATAATAAAGTTCAAAGCTCTTTTACCTTACCAGCCCTGAACAGGGCCCTTTGCGGGGCATGCCCCAAGAAGTTCAGCTCTTTTGCCTGTAAAAAAAAAAAAAACATACAATACCCCCCCCCCAACATTACAACCCACCACCCACATACCCCTAATCTAACCCAAACCCCCCTTAAATAAACCTAACACTAAGCCCCTGAAGATCATCCTACCTTGTCTTCACCTCACCAGGTATCACCGATCCGTCCTGGCTCCAAAATATTCATCCAACCCAAGCGGGGGCTGGCGATCCATCATCCGGTGGCTGAAGAGGTCCAGAAGAGGCTCCAAAGTCTTCATCCTATCCGGGAAGAAGAGGCGATCCGGACCGGCAACCATCTTGATCCAAGCGGCATCTTCTATCTTCATCCGATGATGACCGGCTCCATCCTGAAGACCTCCACCGCGGACCCATCTTCTTCCGGCGACGTCCAACTGAAGAATGACGGTTCCTTTAAGGGACGTCATCCAAGATGGCGTCCCTCGAATTCCGATTGGCTGATAGGATTCTATCAGCCAATCGGAATTAAGGTAGGAATATTCTGATTGGCTGATGGAATCAGCCAATCAGAATCAAGTTCAATCCGATTGGCTGATCCAATCAGCCAATCAGATTGAGCTCGCATTCTATTGGCTGTTCCGATCAGCCAATAGAATGTGAGCTCAATCTGATTGGCTGATTGGATCAGCCAATCGGATTGAACTTGATTCTGATTGGCTGATTCCATCAGCCAATCAGAATATTCCTACCTTAATTCCGATTGGCTGATAGAATCCTATCAACCAATCGGAATTTGAGGGACGCCATCTTGGATGACGTCCCTTAAAGGAACCGTCATTCTTCAGTTGGATGTCGCCGGAAGACGATGGGTCCGTAGTGGAGGTCTTCAGGATGGAGCCGGTCGTCATCGGATGAAGATAGAAGATGCCGCTTGGATCAAGATGGTTGCCGGTCCGGATCGCCTCTTCTTCCCGGATAGGATGAAGACTTTGGAGCCTCTTCTGGACCTCTTCATCCACCGGATGATGGATCGCCAGCCCCCGCTTGGGTTGAATAAAGATTTTGGAGCCAGGACGGATCGGTGATACCTGGTGAGGTGAAGACAAGGTAGGATGATCTTCAGGGGCTTAGTGTTAGGTTTATTTAAGGGGGGTTTGGGTTAGATTAGGGGTATGTGGGTGGTGGGTTGTAATGTTGGGGGGGGTATTGTATGGGGATTTTTTTACAGGCAAAAGAGCTGAGCAAAGGGCCCTGTTCAGGGCTGGTAAGGTAAAAGAGCTTTGAACTTTATTAATTTAGAATAGGGTAGGGCATTTTTTATTTTCGGGGTCTTTGTTATTTTATTAGGGGGCTTAGAGTAGGTGTAATTAGTTTAAAATTGTAATATTTTTCTTATGTTTGTAGATATTTTTTTATTTTTTGTAACTTAGTTCTTTTTTATTTTTTGTACTTTAGTTAGTTTATTTCATTGTAGTTATTTGTAGATATTGTATTTAATTAATTTATTGATAGTGTAGTGTTAGATTTAATTTTAGGTAATTGTAGGTATTTTATTTAATTAATTTAATGATAGTATAGTGTTAGGTTTAATTGTAACTTAGGTTAGGATTTATTTTACAGGTAATGTTGTAATTATTTTAACTAGGTAACTATTAAATAGTTCTTAACTATTTAATAGCTATTGTACCTGGTTAAAATAAATACAAAGTTACCTGTAAAATAAATATTAATCCTAAAATAGCTACAATGTAATTATAATTTATATTGTAGCTATATTAGGATTTATTTTACAGGTAAGTATTTAGCTTTAAATAGGAATAATTTATTTAATAAGAGTTAATTAATTTCGTTAGATTAAAATTATATTTAATTTAGGGGGGTGTTAGTGTTAGGGTTAGACTTAGCTTTAGGGGTTAATACATTTATTAGAATAGCGGTGAGCTCCGGTCGGCAGATTAGGGGTTAATAATTGAAGTTAGGTGTCGGCGATGTTAGGGAGGGCAGATTAGGGGTTAATACTATTTATTATAGGGTTAGTGAGGCGGATTAGGGGTTAATAACTTTATTATAGTAGCGCTCAGGTCCGGTCGGCAGATTAGGGGTTAATAAGTGTAGGCAGGTGGAGGCGACGTTGTGGGGAGCAGATTAGGGGTTAATAAATATAATATAGGGGTCGGCGGTGTTAGGGGCAGCAGATTAGGGGTACATAGGGATAATGTAAGTAGCGGCGGTTTACGGAGCGGCAGATTAGGGGTTAAAAAAAATATGCAGGGGTCAGCGATAGCGGGGGCGGCAGAATAGGGGTTAATAAGTGTAAGGTTAAGGGTGTTTAGACTCGGGGTACATGTAAGAGTGTTAGGTGCAGACGTAGGAAGTGTTTAAGCATAGCAAACAATGGGGCTGCGTTAAGAGCTGAACGCGGCTTTTTTGCAGGTGTTAGGTTTTTTTTCAGCTCAAACAGCCCCATTGTTTCCTATGGGGGAATCGTGCACGAGCACGTTTTTGAGGCTGGCCGCGTCCGTAAGCAACTCTGGTATCGAGAGTTGAAGTTGCGTTAATGCTCTACGCTCCTTTTTTGGAGCCTAACGCAGCCTTTATGTGGACTCTCAATACCAGAGTTATTTTTATGGTGCGGCCAGAAAAAAGCCGGCGTTAGCTACGCGGGTCCTTACCGACAAAACTCCAAATCTAGCCGTTAGGGTTTATTTTATAGGTAAGTATTTAGTTTTAAATAGGAATAATTTATTTAGATGTATTTAAATTATATTTAAGTTAGGGGGGGTTAGGGTTAGTTTTATACTTAGGTTTAGGGGTTAATACTTTTAATATAGTAGCGGCGACGTTGGGGGCGGCAGATTAGGGGTTAATATATGTAGTTAGGTGTCGGCGATGTTAGGGATGGCAGATTAGGGGTTAATAAATGTAGTTAGGTGTCGGCGATGTTAGGGACGGCAGATTAGGGGTTAATAAAATTTAACTAGTGTTTGGGGTTAATACATTTAGGGTTTAGGGGTTAATACATTTTATTCAGTGGCGGCGATGTCCGGTCGGCAGATTAGGAATTAAATAATTGTATTATAGTGTTTGCGTTGTGGGGGGGCCTCGGTTTAGGGGTTAATAGGTAGTTTATGGGTGTTAGTGTACTTTATAGCACTTTAGTTAAGAGTTTTATGTTACAGTGTTAGCTCATAAAACTCTTAACTACTGACTTTAAAATGCGGTAGGAGTATTGGAGATAGAGAGTGTACCGCTCACTTTTTCAAGCGATCTTCATACCGGCGTTAGGAAAATCCCATTAAAAAGATAGGATACGCAATTGACATAAGGGGATTTGCGGTATGCTGAAATCATGGAAAAAAGTGAGCGGTACACTTGTACCTGCCTGACTCGTAATACCAGCAGGCGTTAAAAAGCAGCGTTGGGACCTCTCAACGCTGCTTTTTAAGACTAACGCAAGACTTGTAATCTAGGCGTTAGGGTTTATTTTATAGGTAAGTATTTTGTTTTAAATAGGTATAATTTATTTAATGCTAGGAATATTTATTTAGATTAATTTAAATTATATTTAAGTTACGGGGGTGTTAGGGTTAGACTTAGGTTTAGGGGTTAATAAATTTAATATAGTGGCGGCGATGTTGGGGGCGGCAGATTAGGGGTTAATAAATATAATGTAGGTGGCGGCGGTGTAGGGTGGGCAGATTAGGGGTTAATATATGTAATGTAGGTGGTGGCGGGGTCCGGGAGCAGCGGTTTAGGGGTTAAACAATTTAGTTGCTGCGGGGTCCGGGAACGGAGGTTTAGGGGTTAATAAGTATAATGTAGGTGGCGGCGGTGTAGAGGGTGGCAGATTATGGGTGTTTAGACTCGGGGTACATGTTAGGGTGTTAGGTGTAGACGTTCCCATAGGAATCAATGGGATATTGGGCAGCAGCGAATATGAGCTTTCGCTGCTTTCCGACTCCCATTGATTCCTATGGCATCCGCCACTTCCAGGGCGGCGGATTGAAAACCAGGTATGCTGGGCCGGAAAAGTGCTGAGCATACCTGCTAGTTATTTGATAACTAGCAAAAGTAGTCAGATTGTGCCGAACTTGCGTTCGGAACATCTGGAGTGACATAAGCATCGATCCGTGTCAGACTGAGTCTGGCGGATCGTATGTTACGTCACTAAATTCTACTTTTACCGGTCTGTATGGTTTGATAACTAAGGCGAATCAAGCTCGCCACAAATACGCTGTGGAATTCCAGTGTATTTGCGGTTGACAGCTTGATAAATAGAGGCCTAATGGTCTGATTATTTAAAGCTCTCTTCTCTGGCGAGATGATCTAATATATCTAGTCAGTGCCGTGAGGTCCCTCAAAGACTTTTAAAAGGAGAGACACCTACATTGCAAAATAATGCTCAAAAAATTCCCAAAAAGATTTGGTGAGATTTCTCTCCATGCCAGCAAGTTTTTCGATCATCAGGCCCTATGTACTTTTGCATTATCTTTTTTATGATGCACCTGTTTATGTTGTGCTTCTACTGTATTAAATTGCCAATTAATTGTTATTGGATCAATGTGTGGAAGCTTTGTAATAATATTTTTTGGAGTTCTACTGTTCATTCTAAAATTAAAGTGGCAATGAAGCCTTAGAAATTGGAAGAATGAAGTGTGAAAGGAAAGTTAGGAAACCTATTACTTTTACAAAATATCTGGGCTAGATTACAAGTGGCAAGCTATTTATCCCTTTTGCCCTCATGCAAATACTGCTGGTAATAAATTTTTAACATGGGTGGGTTAGCATTGCGTATTACAGGTAAAATGTGAGTGAAACCCGATGCGTGCTAACTTAAGGCCTTCGGATATCACGGTTGTGCTAACTTTTTCCCATAAAAATGTCTTCTTCCCTGTTAAAAAGAAACCTTACACTTATCGCTCGAGCGCTAGCCCGACACTGCATTAGACATAATGCAGTGCTAAACCTGATCTTAGTTATGAATATTTTTCATTCCATTGCTTTTCATATAGAAGAAAAGTATTTTTATTTTTAAATATATATTTCTATATGTATATGATTTTTTTTTAATCTACAGATAGCAATGCTAGTCAAAGTCATTTAGTATAAATGTAATTGTTTTGTAAACACAATATCAAAAAATGTGAGTGCCAATCAAACAAAACAAAATAGAAATAAAATTGAATAAAGTCTAAAATATCAAAAAAATCACAATCCAAGTGGATGTGTAGGCGGCTTCCTATTCAACTATACTCTTGCTTTACAAGTGGCATCCAATCTATAAGACAAAACAGGAACAGGGCACCCCAATAGTGTGATATCTTCAGACCTTAAAAGGTGACATAGATAATAAGAATCATACTCCCAGATTTGTATGCACAAAATATGTTATTCAAGCAGGCTGGACTATTAGAAGCGGCCCAGCTGTCTTGAGTCTCCCAATGTATTCTAAATATGGATGTTAATCCCAAATGCAAGTATCCGAGAAGGATAAATAGCCCCAACCAGATATTGCTGGATCGTCAATGTACCTCCTTCTTCTCAACAAACTCAGATTGGCAATAGAGTGCAATAAAAATACTTTAATTAAAATTTGTAAAACAACATAAAAGTACTTAGCTCACAACACATTTCTCGGATTTACTGTTTCATCAGGTGAGTAATATACTTCTGCCAATCAGCATTTAAATACCCTTCTTTAGCATTCTCTGAATTCCAATGCACATGCGCGAGTGATGTTACCATCTTAACTGCCAATCATTTTGTAACGTTTAGGGATGATAGTGCGTATGCGTAGGTATGTCACTTGAATCGGTTAATACTATATATATATATATATATATATATATATATATATATATATATATATATATATATAAGGAAACAAAGAACTCCTCAGCACTCCAAGGACAGGATAAGATAAAAGTTCCTTTATTGGTTAGCGCAACTTAAAAACATATGAATCCACATACAGCAGCAGCAGTAAAATCACACATAGAAAAGAGAAACAGGGGGAACATCACCCTCCTGTGACATCATACGCTTTTCATGCCTCTGGGGCACTTGTTCACTGATGGAGAACAGGTGGTGAGTAGGCTCCTTATAAGGAATATCACATCCAATGAAAAAAACATCAATTAGCATGTCAAGTATTAACCCCTGAGTTTCCTATACTAAGTGTGACACAGCCCAAATATTGATAATAGACTCTATCATAACAAATTACATTTTGGTGTTTTGAATTTCCACTGCTGCTTATGAACATCAAACCTACATATAAAAGTACAATTCAATCAATGTTAAATTTGGTTATATATAAAGATATTCACATTAACGTTTCTTTAATATAAACACATAAGTACATGTATATATGTATATCGTATATTCTATACACTATCTTAGTATAAGATACATTAATTGAACATATGTGTTATTTTGTTGAAAATGTTTTTGCTGATGTATACAGATTTAAATACAGCAATTTATTTTATGGTTACTAATATTGAATGAACATATTAACATCCATTCTGGAATTTAAACCTGTAAGCGCCCTAGTTTTTAGGTGGAGAATCCAAAAAAACCTCTCTTTCATCTAGTTTTTTTTCCCTATTTCCACCCTGAGGATGCCTAGGTATAAAATCTATACCTTGAAACTTAAGTAATGTACTATCTGAGTTGTGATTATATCTGAAGTGTTTGGCTATGGGAGTTTTAGACTCTGGATCCTCAATGGATCTGCGGTGCTCCATAACCCGGTCTTTTAAGCACCGCTTGGTACGTCCTATATATTGTATGTTACATCCTTGGCATGTTAAGAGATACACCACATGGGTACTGTTGCAATTTATAAAATAGCGTATATCACATTCTTTATCAAGTGCTTCAGATCTACAGGTATTGCCCTGAATGATGTGTGAACATGTCTTACATCTAGATGCATTACATCTAAAACAGCCGTTACATTTTTGTAACCATGTGCCACTTGTTACTTTGGGCAACATGGAGGAGACAATATGTTTCTGAGTGTTTTCACTTTGCGCAACACAAACCTACAGCCCCCTTCACAATCTTACTCAACCTATCATCATTTTGAAGTATAGGGAGACTTTGTTTGATCAATTTACAAATTTTACCGTATTCGAGACTATATGGAGTGGTGAAAATAGGAGTGGAAGTATACTTCTTCTTTTTAGTATTCTTTTTATATGTAAGCAACTCAGTCCTGGATATTTTATCTACATACAATTTTGCTTGTGTAAATACTGCTCGGGGATACCCACGTAATCTTAACCTTTCCATAGTGTCAACTGCTTGTTGTTCATATATAATGGGATCAGAGCAATTATGCTTCACCCTGATGAGTTGATTCTTGGGAATGGATTTCAAAAGATGGGGGGTGGCAGGAATCATATTTGAGAATGCTATTTCCCGAAGTGGGTTTGCGGTATAGTTCTACCTTTATGTTTCCATCAACCGGCTACACGGTCACATCTAGAAAATGTAAAGATTCCGTACTGGATTTAATAGTAAAAGTAAGGTTCAATTTGTTATGCGATATGTAATGATGAAACCGATCGATGGAATCACATTCACCATCACAAACAAAAATCAAATTGTCAATGTAACGCCCATAATAGGCGACGTTTGTATGGAAAGGGTTTCTATCTCCAAAGATGTGGAAGAGCTCCCACCAACCTAAGAAAAGGTTGGCGTAAGATGGCGTAAATTTAGCGCCCATAGCTGTTCCACATCTTTGGAGATAGAAACGACCCTCAAAAAGAAAAAAATTATGCATGAGTAAATATTCAGTAGCCATTAGCAAAAAAATTATGGTAGCTTCATCAATTGGACCTATGTCGCAAGAAAAACTCAAGCGCTTCTATACCTACCCTTATCATGAGGAATGGACGTATACAAAGAAGAAACATCCAGAAATAAGAGTGTAGTTGGATTTCCACGGGATACCCAGTATTTGTTTAATGAAAGATGTGGTGTCCTGTATGTAGCTGGGAAGTGCCAACACAAGTGGTTGCAAATACATGTCAACCAGTTCTGATAAGGGTTCCTTTAGAGACACTATACCCGCCACAATTGGACGACCCAGGGGATTGAGAGGGTTCTTGTGTATCTTGGGGAAATAGTGAAACACGGCAGTGACAGGCCAATCTGGCACCAAGTATTCAAACATATTAGCAGTAATAATTCCATTGTCCCTGCTTTATTTCACTATCTCCACAAGTAAATCCTTATAGAAGCTGGTAGGATTGGTGGTAAGAATACAATAGGTATTTGTATCCGATAGTTGACAGGAAGCATCCCGAACATAATCCTGCCTGTTTAAAATCACTAAGTTGCCCCCTTTATCGAAAAACGAGATTCTTATTGGATGACAATTGTTGAAGAGCCCTGTTATCGGACTGAGCAAAATTGTTTTTGTTGTGATGAACCTTATTGGTCCTAACACCACTATCAGTTTCAGACAACACAGGTATGGTCCATAGCTCAGAATCTAGTTTAATTAATTGGTTCTCTATGGGTTGTTGAAAAATATCCAGAGAATTACATCTAGTCTGAACTGGATAAAAAGTACTCCTGTTTTTTTAAACTAGACACATCTATATTCTGTAGAGATGGACCATGTCTGATATTGTCTCTACCCACTGATTGCAAATCTTCCATATCTTGGATACATCTATCCTCAAAAGTCAAAATGGGCTCAAAGTTATCCCCTGATACAATAGGGGAGACATTATTTTCTTCATCTGGAAAAAACTCTGATTTAGATCCCTCATTCAAAAAATGTTTTTTGAGAGTAAGCAATCTCACAAATTTGTTGAGGTCTAGTATTGATCACATCTTTTGTAGTTATGTGTGTTTGTTTCTTTCTTATCCTCTGTGGGCATCTCTTTGTTTTTTCTATGTCTACGGCGGTATCTGTTTTGGCCCCCTCTACGTGTTCTTTTCTGGTTTTTGGTTTCAGTATGGAGTGAGGTGGGCCTGATCCGTTTTTTGAATGTCCTTGTGATGGAATACTTGATTTATTTAATACTGATGGCTGAGCTGATGCATCCTGTATTTTCCCACATAGAATCACTATCTGAGGTATCATAGTCATATTCAGTATCGCTAAAAGATACCTTTTTATCTTGTTTGTATTTCTTATATCTGAGTTTTTTATTTTTATTGTTTTTGGAAGTTAAAGCTCTATGAGACCATGAATATACATTGTCTGATTTAAAATCCCAAAGTTCCTTTTGGAATTTGTGCATACTTTCTTTGAACTGGGTATCATAAAGACCGAATTCAGACCGAATTTAGGGTCCATCTGTACAGATGGACCCTGAATTTGGTCTTTATGATACATGCACAAATTCCAAAAGGAACTTTGGGATTTTAAATCACAAAAAATAAATAGGGACAAAATGGATTGTGACTCAGACATTGTATATTCATGGTCTCATAGAGCTTTAACTTCCAACAACAATGAAAATAAAAAATTCAGATATAAGAAATCCAAACAAGATAAAAAGGTATTTTTTAGCGTGTTTTTTGGTTTTATATATATATATAAAGCCACTGTTGCACCACCAAATCATATTAAAAAAATTAACTTTTTCACAAACTTCAGGGTTCTCACTGAAATTATTTACACACTACCTACTGTAGTTTTTATAACCAGTGAGCCTTCAGGAGATTTATTTCACTGAGATTGTAGTTTCTCATTTTATCTCAATGCAATGGGGCCTATCTATCAAGCTCCGAATGGAGCTTGACGGCCCATGTTTCTGGCGAGTCTTCAGACTCACCAGAAACACAAGTTATGGAGCAGCGCCACAAAGACCGGCGGACAGGAACCCCCGGAATTCAACCTAATCAAGTACGATCGGGTTGCTGACACCTCCCTGCTGGCGGCCCATTGGCCGCGGGTCTGCAGGGGGCGGAAACATTTATAGCTATATGTCTTTACAGATAAAATATTTAAATAATGACTCAACAAAATAAAATCGAATATTGATGAAATATTAAAGAGAGAGCCCAGATGATTTAGTCTTTCTAGGTAAAATAACAATGTCCACAATATTACATAGATGTGTGGTCTGTATGTTGAGACAGCGGATTTTGTTATATTGTTGAATAGATTTTCTTAGCAACAATATTGTTTCAAAAAATCCATATATACCAAAGTTCAATTAATGGAATACCAAAGTTCAATTGATAGAGTAGCAAAGTTCTCAAATAGACGTAAAAAATCAAGTCTGTTTGGCAGAGTGACAATCTTGCTCGTGTGTTATTTGCAATAAATTTGAGTGGCACTTTGTGAGGTATATCTGACCCACTATATAGGTGATATTTCCTCCCTGTATATGGGTGGGATATAACTCCTCCCTTAATTACATTGTTGCACTGTGCACACCCTAAACAGGGATATGTCCCTTCTTTGGGACTTCCAAAAAATTGTTTAGGAGTATCACTCCTACATTTCTCAGACATGGCATGTACCAACTTTCTGATATACAGAGATATATGTAACAGCGCTTAGACTTAAAATACTTTTGCCTCTCTCTGTAACCCCCTTCCTGATCACGAATTTTAAGATAATTTTTAGTTGAGAGTGGCGCTACTAAAAGCTAAAAAGTATTAAAAACTAGGAGAAATTTTTTTATATTTAGTTACCTACTGATTATATACTGTAACAATAATATAATATCTACAGGAATATATATCACTATTGTAAATCACTCCACTAGATTATTGGAAACGAATGTAAACTAAGGATGATTTCTATTCATTGAATATCAAATGCATTTTTATACAGTCAAAGTATTTATTAAATTGCAGTTATAGAATAAAAACAATAGTAAAATTTATAGCTATATGTCGTTACAGATAAAATATTTAAATAATGACTCAACAAAATAAAATCGAATATTGATGAAATATTAAAGAGAGAGCCCAGATGATTTAGTCTTTCTAGGTAAAATAACAATGTCCACAATATTACATAGATGTGTGGTCTGTATGTTGAGACAGCGGATTTTTTTTTTTTCCAAAAGTAATTTTTATTTTAAGGTAAACTTATACATAACAATAACTTGTTATACAGTTTCTTGTATATACATAGGTCTTTCTGAAATCACAATGAGAATGCCAGCATAAGCAAACACAGGTCGTATCATACACCCACAAGGGTTTCTCAATTTACATAAACACATAAAAAATGACATTACATTTTGACTGATCTTAATTATAATGATTGGCAGGATATAATAATCCTAAACATTAACTCAACATTATAGTAATTACAGCAAGTCAGTCTAGGGAAAACCATTACCATGCTTCTCTCAGTGACCCGACGGATCAATTCCAGTGTGCATCTCCAGGCGGGGCAAACCGCCCCAGAAGAAATAGGAGCAGTAGAGAGTAAGGACTGGGGTAGGGGGAGTAGGTTGCATAGTGGGAGGAGAGAGGGTGGGGGATAGGGAAATAGAAGGTGGAGGTGAGAGAGTGTGGGTCAGTGATTGCAGGTGGAAGAGAGCAGATGGGGGGGTCTGCGACAAAGGTCAAGGTCCGCCCATCTATCTAGAGTTTTCTTGGTAATAAAACCAAGGTTCCCAGATCTGCCAGTAAAGATCTTCTTTATCCATATTGAAGTAAAAGCCTTGTTCCATCCTGGCATATGTCTGTATTATGGAGGTAATAGCTGCAATGTCTGGGGGTTGTGTCTGTTTCCAGGCTCTCGCTATCGCCAATTTAGTGGCCGCAAGAACAAAAATTAGTAGTTTAGACAGAGGGGCCAGAATATGTCTCGGGAATATGTGCAGTAGAGCTATATCAGGGGTAAGTGGTCTATCAAGCCCTAGGGTAGAACAAAGGGAGGACACTTGCGCCCACAGATGTTTTAACTTAGGGCAGTCCCACCATATATGTATATCGGAACCTCTCAAATCGCAGTCTCTCCAGCAGAGAGGGGATGTTGTAGGAAACATCTGGGAAAGTCTAGAGGGGGTATAGTACCATTTCAGAAACAATTTCATATACGATTCTAGAGTGTTCGCACAATGTACTGTCTTCTTGGTTAGCGTCATTGCCGTGTGTAGATCTTTGTCAGTGATTGGTCTGGACAAGTCTCCATCCCAAGCTCTAAGTTGCCAAGGTCTGTCTTTGTTTGTGGACGACTGTAGTAAGCTATAATGGAATGAGATAAGTTTAGGGGTCCTAACAGGGAGTTGCCACAATTTTTCCCAGGTAGTCAAAGGTCTATTAGGGCCTTTAGGGAATCCCCAAGAGATCAAGAAAGTGTATAGTCTAGAGTACTCGAATTTAATCCATACGGGGGGAGAGACAGCGGATTTTGTTATATTGTTGAATAGATTTTCTTAGCAACAATATTGTTTCAAAAAATCCATATATACCAAAGTTCAATTAATGGAATACCAAAGTTCAATTGATAGAGTAGCAAAGTTCTCAAATAGACGTAAAAAATCAAGTCTGTTTGGCAGAGTGACAATCTTGCTCGTGTGTTATTTGCAATAAATTTGAGTGGCACTTTGTGAGGTATATCTGACCCACTATATAGGTGATATTTCCTCCCTGTATATGGGTGGGATATAACTCCTCCCTTAATTACATTGTTGCACTGTGCACACCCTAAACAGGGATATGTCCCTTCTTTGGGACTTCCAAAAAATTGTTTAGGAGTATCACTCCTACATTTCTCAGACATGGCATGTACCAACTTTCTGATATACAGAGATATATGTAACAGCGCTTAGACTTAAAATACTTTTGCCTCTCTCTGTAACCCCCTTCCTGATCACGAATTTTAAGATAATTTTTAGTTGAGAGTGGCGCTACTAAAAGCTAAAAAGTATTAAAAACTAGGAGAAATTTTTTTATATTTAGTTACCTACTGATTATATACTGTAACAATAATATAATATCTACAGGAATATATATCACTATTGTAAATCACTCCACTAGATTATTGGAAACGAATGTAAACTAAGGATGATTTCTATTCATTGAATATCAAATGCATTTTTATACAGTCAAAGTATTTATTAAATTGCAGTTATAGAATAAAAACAATAGTAAAATTTATAGCTATATGTCGTTACAGATAAAATATTTAAATAATGACTCAACAAAATAAAATCGAATATTGATGAAATATTAAAGAGAGAGCCCAGATGATTTAGTCTTTCTAGGTAAAATAACAATGTCCACAATATTACATAGATGTGTGGTCTGTATGTTGAGACAGCGGATTTTTTTTTTTTCCAAAAGTAATTTTTATTTTAAGGTAAACTTATACATAACAATAACTTGTTATACAGTTTCTTGTATATACATAGGTCTTTCTGAAATCACAATGAGAATGCCAGCATAAGCAAACACAGGTCGTATCATACACCCACAAGGGTTTCTCAATTTACATAAACACATAAAAAATGACATTACATTTTGACTGATCTTAATTATAATGATTGGCAGGATATAATAATCCTAAACATTAACTCAACATTATAGTAATTACAGCAAGTCAGTCTAGGGAAAACCATTACCATGCTTCTCTCAGTGACCCGACGGATCAATTCCAGTGTGCATCTCCAGGCGGGGCAAACCGCCCCAGAAGAAATAGGAGCAGTAGAGAGTAAGGACTGGGGTAGGGGGAGTAGGTTGCATAGTGGGAGGAGAGAGGGTGGGGGATAGGGAAATAGAAGGTGGAGGTGAGAGAGTGTGGGTCAGTGATTGCAGGTGGAAGAGAGCAGATGGGGGGGTCTGCGACAAAGGTCAAGGTCCGCCCATCTATCTAGAGTTTTCTTGGTAATAAAACCAAGGTTCCCAGATCTGCCAGTAAAGATCTTCTTTATCCATATTGAAGTAAAAGCCTTGTTCCATCCTGGCATATGTCTGTATTATGGAGGTAATAGCTGCAATGTCTGGGGGTTGTGTCTGTTTCCAGGCTCTCGCTATCGCCAATTTAGTGGCCGCAAGAACAAAAATTAGTAGTTTAGACAGAGAGGCCAGAATATGTCTCGGGAATATGTGCAGTAGAGCTATATCAGGGGTAAGTGGTCTATCAAGCCCTAGGGTAGAACAAAGGGAGGACACTTGCGCCCACAGATGTTTTAACTTAGGGCAGTCCCACCATATATGTATATCGGAACCTCTCAAATCGCAGTCTCTCCAGCAGAGAGGGGATGTTGTAGGAAACATCTGGGAAAGTCTAGAGGGGGTATAGTACCATTTCAGAAACAATTTCATATACGATTCTAGAGTGTTCGCACAATGTACTGTCTTCTTGGTTAGCGTCATTGCCGTGTGTAGATCTTTGTCAGTGATTGGTCTGGACAAGTCTCCATCCCAAGCTCTAAGTTGCCAAGGTCTGTCTTTGTTTGTGGACGACTGTAGTAAGCTATAATGGAATGAGATAAGTTTAGGGGTCCTAACAGGGAGTTGCCACAATTTTTCCCAGGTAGTCAAAGGTCTATTAGGGCCTTTAGGGAATCCCCAAGAGATCAAGAAAGTGTATAGTCTAGAGTACTCGAATTTAATCCATACGGGGGGAGAGACAGCGGATTTTGTTATATTGTTGAATAGATTTTCTTAGCAACAATATTGTTTCAAAAAATCCATATATACCAAAGTTCAATTAATGGAATACCAAAGTTCAATTGATAGAGTAGCAAAGTTCTCAAATAGACGTAAAAAATCAAGTCTGTTTGGCAGAGTGACAATCTTGCTCGTGTGTTATTTGCAATAAATTTGAGTGGCACTTTGTGAGGTATATCTGACCCACTATATAGGTGGTCTTACCTCCTGCTTCATATGTTAACCCCGCTTCGTGGATGGTCTTACCTCTTATTGAGTGCGGTTGAAGTCTCAGGGCTTACCGGTCTTTTTAAGTCTGAGTGAATGTAGCGGTGCAATATTTCGGTTTTCTTCAGCTTGCACAAGCTCTCCTATAAACCGATGACTTCTTTACCTGCTCTTACTACTCCGGTGTACGCAGGTGTGAGTCTGTGTGGGGTCCGTCGGTATTCCTGCACTTAGTACTCCTCGTACGCAGGTAACAGACAGGTGACTGACAGGTAACTAGTTTCTTTCGCTCCGACCAGTGCAATAGTGAACCTTTTTTAAAATGGGTTCCACAATATGGGTTAGCAAAGGGATTCCTTGCAATACAGCTTTCTTTCACAGTTTCTACGCGTTTCACCCGCGTTCCGGGCTTTTTCAAGATCTTGCCAAACAGACTTGATTTTTTACGTCTATTTGAGAACTTTGCTACTCTATCAATTGAACTTTGGTATTCCATTAATTGAACTTTGGTATATATGGATTTTTTGAAACAATATTGTTGCTAAGAAAATCTATTCAACAATATAACAAAATCCGCTGTCTCAACATACAGACCACACATCTATGTAATATTGTGGACATTGTTATTTTACCTAGAAAGACTAAATCATCTGGGCTCTCTCTTTAATATTTCATCAATATTCGATTTTATTTTGTTGAGTCATTATTTAAATATTTTATCTGTAACGACATATAGCTATAAATTTTATTATTGTTTTTATTCTATAACTGCAATTTAATAAATACTTTGACTGTATAAAAATGCATTTGATATTCAATGAATAGAAATCATCCTTAGTTTACATTCGTTTCCAATAATCTAGTGGAGTGATTTACAATAGTGATATATATTCCTGTAGATATTATATTATTGTTACAGTATATAATCAGTAGGTAACTAAATATAAAAAAATTTCTCCTAGTTTTTAATACTTTTTAGCTTTTAGTAGCGCCACTCTCAACTAAAAATTATCTTAAAATTCGTGATCAGGAAGGGGGTTACAGAGAGAGGCAAAAGTATTTTAAGTCTAAGCGCTGTTACATATATCTCTGTATATCAGAAAGTTGGTACATGCCATGTCTGAGAAATGTAGGAGTGATACTCCTAAACAATTTTTTGGAAGTCCCAAAGAAGGGACATATCCCTGTTTAGGGTGTGCACAGTGCAACAATGTAATTAAGGGAGGAGTTATATCCCACCCATATACAGGGAGGAAATATCATATCAAAGGATATTATACATGTGATTCGGCTTACGTGGTCTATGGACTTAAGTGTCCCTGTGGGTTACTTTATGTCGATGAGACCACCCAAAAAATAAGGGACCACATATGCCAACATAAGTCGACCATACATAATATCAAAATGTGGCACTTGCCAGTTCCGGCCCATTTTGCAGAGATGGGACACCAGGCAAACCAACTGAGGTATCTAGTAATAGGCAGTGCCCCCAAGAGACTTAGGGGGGGAGACAGACAGAGGGACTTACTAAATTGGGAAGCAAAATGGATTTGGCTCCTCAACACTCTACACACTAAAGGGTTAAATAGGGAGTTTGACCTTTTACCATTGATATAATAAGTATGTAACAAACAAATTAGTCACTATATCATTACAAATTGTTATGGATTTAATGTATGTTTAAACATGTGTGCTTGTAGCAATGATGTTTATGTGGTTGGTGACTTGCTGCAATTGTTTTTAAGTGGTGGTCCTATTCTTGTTAGGGGTGTGAAGGGTTAAAATGATGTATTAACTTTTTTTCTTTCTCCATAGGATAGGTGATGATATGAAGTACCTGTTAGACACACCTATGCATTGTAATTGGTCACCTGTTTTATGTTAGCCCTTTATAAAGGGTGTGTATATCAGTTGTTAATTAGCTTGAGAAAGGGACAGGACCCCCGAAACGTTGCTCTAAATAAAAGGTTCAGCCTTTTGAAAATCGTGTGCTACCTTCATTTTCTTTATACTATATATATATATATATATATATATATATATATATATATAATTTCTTTTTGTGTAGAGTATTGATCCCCCCTGACCCTCCACCAAGCCAATTGTCACTAGGGCCCCTTTCCCCCATTTCTGTAGTGTAGCAGCCTATCCCTCCCCCCAAAAAATGTTTTCTGTAGTTAGGGAATCCCTCTCCTTCCTCCCTACATCCTAGTTCCTTAAGGGATTAAAATCTCAAGATGTTCTCTGCCTTTTTAAGAAGAAAAAGTTATATGACTAGAATCTTTAAAGAATATATGAATGCATTATACATATGGCTATATAGATATTAAGTGGTAAGCATAACCAATATTTACAGTACAGTAATCAATTCTTTGAAGTTTTCAAAAATTTGGGTACAAAAAATGCTGATTGAGTTGTAATTTTTTTTTTTTCCAAATCTTTATGAAGGCAAATCAATTCACGAAAGGAAATACCAATGTAATGCAGAATACCTATGTCTTTAATTTAATAAGATAATATTTTCTGATGTTCCAGCATATACAGCACATTTAACTTATTCTATGTTTAGTGAAAACCACGACTTTGTCTTTGTCTATGTTCTTTAAAATTCATCTAACCAGCTGCTCATCAGCACCACTCTTTGATGTGGAATTCAGTTTTTTCCTTGTGCCCAGCAATGCTGAGATTTGCAAATTTTTTTTATTGTGCCACACATTGTTTTGTCAAACCTCAGACCTGCAATAAGTTTTTATTTAAAGACTTTTTTGTTAGTCACAGAACATCACTTCCCTTTTATAGACAACAAAACGTTTTGACTAGTAATGCATACTGAGGACTTGACATTGTTTGCATCCTAATATTTGATATATTTTATAGCGCTGCGGAATCTGTTGGGCTCTACAAATACCGGATAATAATAATACATTTTAATTACATGGTCTCAATGGCAAAATAAATATTTATAACAGATTCATTTGTCAGACAATGGCCTCTAGTTATAAATGTGTCTACTTACCTGCCTTCGCCGGCCCAATACGCCCACCTAAGCTCACCTCACATCGCCGCCGCGGACCTGAAAAATCTCGCCAAAGTTATCAATAAAGCTGTCAAGTACGGGGCGATGAGCAGCGGACTGTGATAGTTATCACTCATCCGATCTCGCTGCTCTTCGGCTTTTTTACAGCTTTATTGACAAGCTGTCACTAAGCACCCACACTAACTATACTGTTCTACCACCTATACCGGAGCCCCCGGAGCCCCCCGCAACTAAATAAAGTTATTAACCCCTAAACCGCCGCTCCTAGACCCCGCCGCAACTCTTATAAATGTATTAACCCCTAAACCGACGCACCCGGAGCCCACCGCCACTCTAATAAACTGATTAACCCCTAAACCCCCGCTCCCGGACCCCGCTGCCACCTATATTAAATGTATTAACCCCTAATCTGCCCCCCCTACACCGTCGCCACCTATAATAAATTTATTAACCCCTATCCTGCCCACCCTACACTGCTGCAACTATAATAAAATTATTAACCCTTAAACCTAAGTCTAACCCTAACCCTAACACCCCCCTAACTTAAATATTAATTAAATACATCTAAATAAATATTATTCTTATTAACTAAATTAATCCTATTTAAAACTAAATACTTACCTTTAAAATAAACCCTAATATAGCTACAATATAAATAATAATAATAATTGACCTCACATTCTATTGGCTGATCAGAACAGCCAATAGAATGCGAGCTCAATCTGATTGGCTGATTAAATCAGCCAATCCGATTGAACTTCAATCTGATTGGCTGATTTAATCAGCCAATCAGATTTTTCCTACCTTACTTCCGATTGGCTGATAGAATCCTATCAGCCAATCGGAATTCAAGGGACACCATCTTGGATGACGTCACTTAAAGGAACCGTCATTCATCGTTCAGTCGTCGGTGGAAGAAGATGGCTCCGCGTCGGCTCATCTGAAGATGGCTCCGCTCCGCTCTGGATGGATGAAGATTGAAGATGCCGCCTGGATGATGACTTCAATCGGATGGAAGACTTCTTCAGCACCGCTTGGATGAAGACTTCGGCCGCTGTGGATCTCCTTTTCTGTTCCATTGGTGGTCGGCTGGCTGAAGACGGCTAAAGGTAGGATGATCTTCAGGGGGGTAGTGTTAGGTTTATTTAAGGGGGGTTTGGGTTAGATTAGGGGTATGTGGGTGGTGGATTTTAATGTTGGGGGGTTTGTATTTTTTTTTTTACAGGCAAAAGAGCTGAATTCTTTGGGGCATGCCCCGCAAAAGGCCCTTTTAAGGTCTGGTAAGGTAATAGAGCTGTTAACTATTTAATGTAGAATAGGGTAGGGCATTTTTATTTTGGGGGCTTTGTTATTTTATTAGGGGGCTTAGATTAGGTGTAAGTAGCTTAAAATTGTTGTAATATTTTTTAAATGTTTGTAACTTATTTTTTTTATTTTTTGTACTTTATTTAGTTTATTTAATTGTATTTAATTGTATTTAATTGTAGTTATTTGTAGGTAATTTATTTCATTAATTTAATGATAGTGTAGTGTTAGGTTTAATTGTAACTTAGGTTAGGATTTATTTTACAGGTAATTTTGTATTTCTTTTAGCTAGGTAGTTATTAAATAGTTAATAACTATTTAATAACTATTCTAACTAGCTAAAATAAATACAAAGTTACCTGTAAAATAAATATAAATCCTAAAATAGCTACAATGTAATTATTAATTACATTGTAGCTATCTTAGGGTTTATTTTACATCTAAGTATTTAGTTTTAAATAGGAATAATTAATTTAATGATAGTGTAGTGTTAGGTGTAATTGTAACTTAGGTTAGTTTTTATTTTACAGGTAAATTTCTCTTTATTTTAACTAGGTAGCTATTAAATAGTTATTAACTATTTAATAGCTATTGTACCTAGTTAAAATAAATTGAAATTTGCCTGTAAAATAAAAATAAATCCTAAAATAGCTACAATATAATTATTATTTATATTGTAGCTATATTAGGGTTTATTTTAAAGGTAAGTATTTATTTTTAAATAGGATTAATTTAGTTAATAAGAGTTATAATATTTAGATGTATTTAATTAATATTTAAGTTAGGGGGGTGTTAGAGTTAGGGTTAGACTTAGGTTTAGGGGTTAATAATTGTATTATAGTTGCAGCGGTGTAGGGGGTGGCAGGATAGGGGTCAATAAATTTATTATAGGTGGCGACGGTGTAGGGGTTGCAGATTAGGGGTTAATAAATTTATTATAGGTGGCAACGGTGTAGGGGGGGCAGATTAGGGCTTAATACGTTTAATATAGGTGGCGGTGGGGTCCAGGAGCGGCGGTTTAGGGGTTAATAAGTTTATTAGAGTGGCGGTGGGCTCCGGGAGCGGCGATTTAGGGGTTAACATATTTATTATAGTTGCGGCGGGGTTTAGGAACGGCGGTTTAGGGGTTTATCAGTTTATTAGAGTGGCGGTGGGCTCCGGGAGCGGCGGTTTAGGGGGTAATAAATATATTTAGTTGCGGCGGTGTAGGGGGGGCAGATTAGGGGTGTTTAGACTCGGGGTACATGTTAGGGTGTTAGGTGCAGATGTTTCCCATAGGAATCAATGGGATGTCGGGCAGCAGCGAACATGAACTTTCGCTATGGTCAGACTCCCATTGATTCCTATGGGATCCGCCGCCTCCAGGGCGGCGGATTGAAAACCAGGTACGCTGGGCCGGAAAAATGCCGAGCGTACCTGCTAGTTTTTTGATAACTAGCAAAAGTAGTCAGATTGTGCCGAACTTGTGTGCGGAACATCTGGAGTGACGTAAGAATCGATTTGTGTTGGACTTTGCCCGGCGGATCGAAGCTTATGTCTACTTTTGCCGGTGTGTAGGGCTTGATAACTAAGGCGAATCAGCCTCGCCACAAATACGCTGCGGAATTCCAGCGTATTTGAGGTTGACGGCTTGATAACTAGGGGCCACTGCATCAACGCACTATTCTAATAACATTATAAAACCCCTTTAAAAATATTTCAATACAGACAAATTGAAGATAAATTACTACCCAAAGAAGAAACATCTATACATATCAAAATTGTTTATACATTTTATGGCCAAAAGTATGTGGACACCTCTACTAAGCATTGAGTTCAGGTGTTTCGCCACACTCGTTGCTAGACAAACATTAGCAGTATGATGGGTCATACCGAAGAACTCAATGACTTTAAACGGGGCACTGGTATAGGATGCCACCTTTAACACAAGTCTGTTTGTGAAATTTCTGCCCTACTAGATCTACCACAGTAACCTGTAAGTGCTATTATCGTGAAGTGCAAGTGTCTAGGACCAACAACAGCTAAGCCACTATATGACAGCCCACACTAAAACATAGAGGGCCAGATTACAAGTGGTACGCTAATGATAGCACGACGGTATAAGCAATATCACTAGACCACGATAGCAGTAGCGCACAACATTAATATTACAAGTCCATGGTAAAGCACATTAACCAGAGAAGGGTTAGCGCAGCCCATACTGTCAATGGATATTGTGAGCGCGCTAAATTGCTCTGGTATTAAAATTTTTAAAGTTATAGTTTGTGCTCTATAGAAAACTAAAACTGCACTAGAATATTTAGCGCAACTACAGACCTGTAGTTAACTATAAGGGTAAAAAAAAGTTGCACAAAACACATATAAAGCACATTAAAATAAATGTATTACACATATATGTGCACTTTTTGATAAAAAATATATCATATTATTAATAAAAAATTGTAAAAGGGTTAAAAGGAATATGGTATATGGCAAAGTTTTTGACTCAAATGTATATATGTGTGTATGTATACATGTCTATTTATTTGTATGTATGAATATACATGTTTATTTATGTGTTTATATGTGTAAATATGTATTTATACACGTATACAAACATATATATATACTTTTGAGCCCTTCGCAGTTAAATACCTTGAAACATACAATATAATTTTCATAAATTTTTAATGGATTTTTAATGGAAATACTTGAAATTCCTATGTTCTTCACATAGCATTGTTTTTCCTTATGTTTAAAAATATATACTGTATTTTTATATATCTCTGTTTATACAATATACATCTCTATATATATAAATATATATCTATAGCTGTATATAAATATATATATATATATATCTATAGCTGTATATATATATATATATATATATATATATATATATATATATATTCTTTTTGCCTCTGTCGATGGAGGTGGTGAAGTTTGGTGTCTGAAGAAATGAAATTCTTTATGGGGATAGTTTTCCCTGCAAGCAAGGACTTGGGTATAGCTGTAGTCCACGTCAATCTCTGCTGCAGAGTAATGGTGGCTTTTAAGCAGTTAGGAAGTTGTAAGGTGGTGCTTACTTTGTTTCCTAACATATTGCTGCCCCAAGTATAGAAAGCCATAGTTGGTTACTCTGTTCTTTCTTTTTTTCACAGGTCTCTGTTAGGAGTTTGTGTCCTTTAACGCCTTGTGAGCTGTCTTCCTGCCGGACAGCTAGACTGCAGGTAAGTGCTTTTTTGTCTTCTAGGTATAGGAGACTTTGCACTTTTAAAAGATTCATTATGTCTATTCTGCAGTTTTTCTTTCTGTGGTTCAGTAATCTTTTAATAGGATTCAATAGGCAGTATGCAGGCACTATGTGATTTGGGATTTGCACGTTAGGACCGGGCGTTGCTAAATTGTAAATTTTTGGCAAATATTTGTTTTGTTTGTGTAGTAACGGCTATTGCTATGTCTGTTTCAAATTTTGTGCCTTTTTTCTTGTATGCGCTTTTCCATATGTGCTGGTCATGTGATCCTTGTGTTTCAGTTATATGGAGCAGATCGGCATCTCTGTGTTGTTGCTGCAGTCTGTCTCAGTGTATGTGCAGTTGCCTGACAGTCTCTGTGTCCTCTTCAAATCTCCTGGAATTGCGGTAGGCACCTCAGTACTGCTGAGGTGTGGAGGTTGTTAAACTTTAGTTTTTTTAATACGTTTTTTGTTTTTTACATTTTTTTTTTTTTAAAGTGATAGTTGTCCTTTATTCAAATTTATTTCCTGGGGCTGATTTTTCTGAGCTATGGACATGGATAATGATGATATTGTTTTTAATAAATGTTTATTATGCTTAGAGGCACAAATTCTTTCTACTTTGCAATTTTGAACTACTTGTTTAGCTAGAACTCTACAATGTAAAGAAACATTGTTGCCTTATGAGCCTAATGTCTCTCAGGATGATCCTGTTCAGGCAATGCCGCAGCCTTCTCCTCTAACATCCCAAGCCTCTATGGCATCACATGCAGTGCCCTGCAGTTCCTCTCAACCTCCTGGTGGGGTATATTTGCCTGCAGATTTCGCTGCACAGATATCTTCTGCAGTATCTGCAGCTTTATCTGACTTTCCTGTTTTAGGAAAACACAAGAGGAACACTAAACGCAATAGATTGTAAAGTACCTTTTTCAGAAGCTTCTATACAGGCTGATCTTCCTCATAATTCTACGGAGGATGTTACCTCGGTTCCTTCTGAGGGTGAGTGTAAATCTTTTGTCTGAGGTGGAAGAAGTAAGCTTTAGGTTTAAGCTTGAACACCTTCATGTTTTATTAAAGGAGGTTTTGGCTACTTTGGATGATTCTGTCTCTCCTGTTGTAGTTAATCCTAAAAAATCTAGTAAGCTTAATAGATTTTATGATGTCTCTTCCTCTACAGAAGTGTTTCCTGTTCCAGATCGTGTGACGGAGATTATTGCACAGGAATGGGAAAGACCAGGGATTCCATTCTCCCCGTCTTCAGTTTTTAAGAAGATGTTTCCTATTGCTGAATCCATTAAGGATTCTTGGCGCACAGTGCTTAAAGTAGAAGGGGTTATTTCTTCTCTGGCTAAGAGAACTACGATCCCTATAGAGGATAGTTGCTCTTTTAAAGATCCAATGGATAAGAATCTGGAGGTATATTTGAAGAAGATGTATGTGCATCAGGGTCTTCAATGACAACCTGCAGTTTGTATTGCCACAGTGACAAGTGCAGCATCTTATTGGTGCAAAGCTTTATCTGAATCTATTTTAGAGGAAACTTCATTGAAATTCAAGATAGGATTAAGGCTCTTAAAGGGACATGCCACCCACATTTTTTTCTTTTATGATTTAGAAAGAGAATGCAATGTTAAACATCTTTCTAATTTACTTATATTATCTAATTTGTTTTATTCTCTTGATATTCTTTGATGAAAAGCATATCTAGATATGCTCACTAGCTGCTGATTGGTTGCTGCACATAGAAGCATCATGTGATTGGCTCACCATGTGCATTTTTTTTTCTTCAAATAAGGATATTTAAAAAATGAAGCAAAATAAATAATGGAAGTAAATTGTAATGTTGTTTAAATTTCTATTCTCTATCTGAATCATGAAAGAAAGATTTTTGGTTTAGTGGCCCTTTAAGCTAGCCAATTCTTGTATTTCTGATGCTAATATTCAAGTTATTAAATTGGAGGCCAAGCTGTCTGGTTTGTGGCTTAACTCTTGATCAGCTGATGTTTCCTCCAAGTCTAAGCTACTGGTGCTTGCTTACAAAGGTAATACTTTGTTTGGGCCTGGACTGGCAGAAATAATATCTGATGTTACGGGTGGAAAAGGTTATTTTCTACCGCAAGAGAAGAAGAATAGATTTAAGGGACGTCAAAGTAATTTTTGTTCCTTTCGTAATTTCAAGGGTCAAAAGTAGGGATGGGCGAATGTTTCGCAACATTCGAAAAACGGCACAAATGTTAATGCATTTGTTCGTTTGAATCGAATTTCAAATGTTTACATAACATTCTAACATTCGATTTTTGAATGTTCGGTTTCGAATTTTACGATTACATTCGAAAATATTCTTTTCGAAAAATTTGAATTTAGATTGTAATAGTATTTCTAATGCTTTTTCTTTAAATGTAATATTCGAATTATGCAATATTCGAATTCGAAAAATTTGAATTTAGATTGTAGTAGTATTTCTAATGCTTTTTCTTTAAATGTAATATTCGAATTATGCAATACGTGTATTCGAATTCGAAAAATTTGAATTTAGATTGTAATAGTATTTCTAATGCTTTTTCTTTAAATGTAATATTCGAATTATGCAATATTCGAATTCGAAAAATTCTAATTTATATTCGAATTCGAAAAATTCTAATTTATATTCGAATTCGAAAAATTTGAATTTATATTCGAATTTGAAAAATTCGAATTTATATGTTTGTAATAGTATTTCTAATGCTTTCTTTAAATGTAATATTCGAATTATGCAATATTCTATATGGAAACATTTGAAATTATATATTTGTATCTATTATGTATCAATTTACTAGATTCCCGCCCTACCACATGAACTATTGAACTTCTGAATAGTATTTGTTAAATAGAATGTTAAATTCGAAATTTCGAATGTGGACATTCGATATAATTATTAACATTCAAATTCGAAAATGACATTCGAAAACTGTAAATAACATTCGATTTTCGAATTTTTAAGAATATTCGTTCTTATCGACATTCGGATTTAGAATTCGGTAATAACATTCGTTCTACATTTGAAATTCAAAAATTTACACATTCGCCCATCCCTAGTCAAAAGCCTTCTTCCTCAGCTTCCAGACAGGAACAATCCAAGTTCATTTGGAGACCCAGTCAGCTGAGTCTAAGTCAGCATGATTGGTCGGCCCTCGGTCCAGAGTCAGATCAAGTGGAGGGCAGGCTTTCCCTGTTTTATCGGGAGTGGTTACGAGATGTCCTAGATCCTTGGGCTGTGGGGATTGATTCTAAGGGTTACAAGATAGAATTACATTTCCTCCCTCCCAGGGGCAGGTTTCACCTCTCCAGGTTGTCTGTAAATCAGGTAAAAAGAGAGGCATTCTTGAACTGCGTTCAGGATCTTTACTCTCTAGGAGTGATTGTTCCAGTTCCAGTAAAGGAACAGGGTCTAGGATTTTATTCAAATCTGTTTGTAGTTCCCAAGAAGGAGAGAACATTTCATCCCATTTTAGACCTAAAGTGTCTCAACAGATTTCTCAGGGTGCCATCCTTCAAAATGGAAACTTATGGTCCATTCTTCCTTTGCTCCAGGAAGGTCAGTTCATGACGACCATAGACCTCAAAGATGCTTATCTTCATGTTCCTATTCACATGGATCATCATAAATTTCTGAGATTCACTTTTCTAGACAAACACTTTAAGTTTGTGGCTCTTCCATTTTCTCAAAAATTCTGAGGGCTCTTTTGGCAGTGATCAGGTCTCATGGAATTGCAATGGCACCTTACTTAGATGACATTCTGGTTCATGCACCATCTTTTCAACTAGCAAGCTCCCATACAGAGATCTTGTTATCTTTTCTACGTTCCCACAGATGGAAAGTGAATCTGGAAAAGAGTTCCCTTGTTCCAGCTACAAGGGTGATGTTCTTAGGTACTATAATAGATTCCCTATCTATGAAGATTTTTCTGACAGAGGTCAGGAAATCCAAAATTCTCTCTGCTTGCCTCTCTCTTCAGTCGACTGTTTGGCCATCTGTACCCCAGGTATGGAAGTAATTGGTTTGATGGTCGCTTCCATTGACATCATTCCCTTTGCTTGATTCCATTTGAGAACTCTGCAATTATGCATGCTCAAGCAATGGAACGGAAACCATTTGGATCTGTCCCAGAGGATAGATTTAGACATATTAACATGAGACTCTCTTCCATGGTGGTTTTCTCAGGAACATCTGTCTCAGGGCACATGCTTCTGGAGACCTTCTTGGGTGATTGTGACCACGCATGCCAGCCTGTTAGGTTGGGGAGCAGTCTGGGACTTGTTAAAGGTGCAGGGATTATGGACTCAGGAGGAGTTTGCTTTCCCCCTAAAACTTTTGGAGTTGAGAGTGATTTACAAATCTCTGATAACTTGGCCTCAGTTGGCTTTTGTCCGGTTTATCAGATTTCGGACAATATCACTTCTGTGTCTTACATCAACCACCAGGGAGGAACTCGGAGTTCCTTAGCCATGAGGGAGGTGGCTCGGATTATTCAATGGGCAGAAGTTTATGATTGTTGTCTATCTGCAATCCACATTCCTGGAGTGGGCGATTGAGAAGCGGATTTTCTGAACAGACAGACTTTTCATCCCGGGGAGTGGGCATCTGGAGGTGTTCTGAAGGTTAACCCTCAAATGGGGGATGCCAGAGTTGGATCTGATGGCGTTTTGGCAGAACTCCAAGCTTCTAAGGTACGGTTCAAGGTCAAGAGATCCTTAGGCAGCTCTGATAGATGCTCTAGCAGTGCCTTGGAGGTTTGGTCTAGTTTATCTGTTTCCTCCGTTTGCTCTTCTTCCACGAGTCATTGCTCGTATCAAACAGGAGAGAGCGTCGATAATTCTAATCGCTCCTGCATGGCCTCACAGGATCTGGTATGCAGACCTAGTGAACTTGTCATCTCTTTTTCCTTGGAGGCTGCCTCTGAGGAAGGACCTTTTAACGCAGGGTCCTTTCTTCCATCCAAATCTCTTTTCTCTGCTTAGCTTTGTCTAAGCGTGGTTTTTCTGAATCGGTCATTGAGACCATGATTCAAGCTCGCAAGCCTGTTACTCTGAAGATTTACCATAAGGTATGGCGTAAATACCGTTATTGGTGTGAATCTAAGGGCTACTCTTGGAGTAGGGTTAGAATTAGTAGAATTTTGTCTTTTCTCCAGGAAGGTCTGGAGAAGGGGTTGTCAGTCAGTACTCTGAAAGGTCAGTGCCATATGTTCAATCTTTTTGTCAGGCCTTGGTCAGAATCAAACGCTTGGAGTCTTAACCTTGTTCTTAAGGTTTTGTAGCAGGCTCTGTTTGAGCCAATGCATTCCATAGATATTAAATTGTTATCTTGGAAGGTTTTGTTTCTTGTTGCCATCTCTGCTGCGAGGTGAGTTTCGGAACTCTTGGCTTTGCAGTTTTATTCTCCTTACCTTATCTTTCATGCGGATAAGGTGGTCCTACGTACTAGGTTGCGCTTTCTTCCTAAAGTGGTTTTGGTTAGGAATATTAATCAGGAAATTGTTGTTCCTTCTCTCTATCTCAATCCTTCTTCTCATAAGGAGCGTCTGTTGCACAACTTGGATGTAGTGCATGCCTTAAAATTCTATTTACAGGAGACTAAGGATTTTCACCCTTTTTGTTTGTTTCTCAGGAAAGCGTAAAGGTCAGAACGCTACTGCTACTTCTCTTTCCTTTTGGTTGAGTAGTATGATTCATTTTGCTTATAAAACTGCTGGAAAGCAGACTCATGAGAGAGTTACAGCTCATTCCACTAGGGCTGTCTTGTCTTCTTGGGCTTTTAAAATTGAAGCTTTTGTGGAACAGATTTTCAAAGCTGCAACTTGGTCCTCTCTGCACACTTTTTCTAAATGTGATACTTTTGCCTTTTGGGAGGAAGGTTCTTTAAGCGGTGGTGCCTTCTGTTTTGTTCCAACTGTCTTTTTCCCTCCCTAGTCATCTGTGTCCTCTAGCTTGGGTATTGGTTCCCACTAGTAATTGATTACATTGTGGACTCACCATAACTTAGGAAATAAAACATAATTTATGCTTACCTGATAAATGTATTTCTTTCCAGATATGGTGAGTCCACGACCCCATCCTTATATTTAAGACAGTTATTTTTTACATTTGTATTATCTAAACAATCTTTAGAAGTAATATCAGAACTGTCTGTTGGGAAATTTATGAAATGAGTTTCCATGGATGAAAAGATGTACACAAGCCTCACATCAACATGTGCAATGCCAACTGGAGTGGTTAACATGCCACCAATGGAAACGTGTTCTCTGGAGTGATGAACCACACTTTATTATCTGTCAGTCTGATGGAAGAATATGGGTGTGGCGGATGCCAAGGGAACCCTACATACCAGAATGCATAGTGCCTACTGTAAAGTTTGGTGGAGGTAGGATTATGGTCTGGGACTGATTTTCTGTATTTGGGATAGGCCCCTTACTTCCAGTGAAGGGGCATTTTAATGCTACAGGATACAAAGACATTTCAGACAATTGATTTCTTCCAACTTTGTTGCAAAAGTTTAGTGAAGGCCCTTTTCTGTTCCAATATGACTGTGCACCTGTGCACAAAGTGAAGTCCATGAAGGCATGCTTTGACAAGTTTGGTGAGGAGAAATGTGAGGCCTGCACACAGCCCCAACCTTAACCCCATTAAACCCTTCTGGGATGAATTGGAACATTGATTGTGAGCCAGAACTTCTCTTCCAACTTCAGTGCCTGATGTCACAAGTTTTTTTGTCTAAATGGGCACAAATTCCAAAAGACACACTCCAAAATCTTGTGAAAAGCCTTCCCAGGAGAGTAACAGTTATTAAAGCTGCAGGGGGGCAATTCCATATTGATGCTCATTTTTTTGGAATCAGATGTCCAACAAACTCTTATAAGTGTGATGGTCAAATGTCAACATTCTTTTGACCATATAGGGTTAGATTTTGAGTGGAGCACTATTTATGCTTATTACAAGTTGAAAGTAAAAGTTCTTCGCACTAGTGATAACCCAACGTATGCAGATAGCCGAACTTAGAATATTGCAACCACTTTAACACATTCCCCCATAGACTTTAAATAGACAGAGAAAACTGCAAAAATAATTGTGTTTTCTCAAGTGTGCTAACCCGACATGAAATATTAATATTTCCCATTCCAATGTTTTTCACATAGCACAATATGTTCTATTTATTCTTAAATACATATATATATATATATATATATATATATATATATATATATATATATATATATACATATATGTATTTATGTGTTTATATGTGTAAATACTGTATGTCTGTAAATACATATATACACATTTAAATACATAACTGTATATGTACACACATCTATACATTTGTACACACACCCACACATATATATATATATATATATATATATATATATATATATATACACACACATCTTCTAACACCTGAGATCTCATATCTTTGAGCCCTTATAACTTTTTATTGCAATTTTTTTTGAAAATACTTTTTATTAGATAGCGTTATAACTGTAATTTTAAATGTATGTTTTTTTTGTCTTGTGTAACAGTTAACCAGGGCTCTGAAGTTGTGGAACGCATTAAATTCAATTGTGCATGTTTTTTTATTTATGTGTGTTATGTGTATTTATGTATTTTTATACACTGTGTATATATAAACACATATATACACAAATAAATACATATATATATACACACTTTGGAAAATAATGAATATACATTTGTATCTCCTAAATAAATGTTTCTTGACATTCACTTTCCTACAAATCTTGTTAATATTATATCTTGAATGTGTTTTTGTTAAATGGAATGTTATGTTTGATATTCAGATATATTCATCATAAGAAATGATAACATTTGTTTGCAAAGAAAATTACATTAGTAGAACAAATGATACCGGTAAAAGGAAAACTTCTAATATTTAAATGTCAATCAAACACAACTTTCTATTACTAAGATCATTTTATTTAAAAACAACAAACAAACAATATTTATAGTTATTCAAGCACTATATTGTCTCTGTATCTTTCAAAGCATTCATATTATTTATAAACTTGAAAACAAATATTTCATTTTTAGATCTGATAAAGGTATAATTTCTTCTAGTATTCAAATGTTAAAAACATTGTATTCCTATTAGTTTAACTTTCTTTTTTTTTCATTTCATTATATTGTTTTAGTTTTAGTACTATCTTTTTACTAACTTGCAAGCCATAGTATCTCCTTATCTTTCTAAACATTCATGTTAATTAAATTACTTGATATATTTCAATCAGATATAAATATTTAAAACATTTATAAGATTGCCCATTGTAAAAAAAAAAAAAATACACATCAATCTTGGAACATATCCAGATTGTAAAATATCCACAAAGTTGCACCCTGTTGCTTTATGCATTGCATAATTGTTTTCTTTGGTCGCTCTTTTTATTGGAAGGTCATTTGTACAATATGACTTAATAGCTGCTTTCACAACACTCTCCCTAATGTAACACAGGACACTCTTGTAAAATACTTTTGAATCTTAGTATATCTTTACTTATTTATAAAAGCAAACAACTCTTATTATTTAAAAAAAAAACTATTAAAAACAGGGTTTACATTGCACCAGATTTAAGAAAAAGGCCGGATCGCTGATGCCCCTGCCTGCTGCTTCCTGGTTAACTTACCCAGCAATGACAAAAATGGCTTCCTCTAATCACGGTGTTGCCTCAGGCAATGATTCCCCCGGGGGGAGCCGTGATTGGAGGATGCCGGAATCGTCATTGCTGACGTATGAAGAGGCTTGCGACGGGCTTGTGAAGCATTGGAGCGACTTCAAGAAGAAAAGATAAGTATTTAAAAAAATGGGTGAAATGTAAACTTTCATGAATGAAAGTGCCCCTTTTTTAATAGTTATTTTAAAAACCGGGCACTCATTCTTGAAGGTTTACATTCACTTTAAGCTTGATTTCAAAGAAATTATGAACACTTTTTATAGTTGTAGTCCCCTGATATTCAGCAACAACATTTACAAATTGTGCATATTTACTGCAAAATGAGAACATTTTACATTAGAATTATTTTTCAAACGAAAAGTTAGAAATTTGGCTACTTTGTGTAGATGTACTGTGATAATCATTATCATTGAAATATAATAAATCTATCAATTAATCAATCAAGCAATAACTTAATTTAGCATATTATCGGCTAGATTTAGAGTTTTGTCGGTAAGGACCCGCGTAGCTAACACCGGCTTTTTTCTGGCCGCACCATAAAAATAACTCTGGTATTGAGAGTCCACATAAAGGCTGCATTAGGCTCCAAAAAAGGAGCGTAGAGCATATTTAACGCAGCTTCAACTCTCGAAACCAGAGTTGCTTACGGACGCGGCCAGCCTCAAAAACGTGCTCGTGCACGATTCCCCCATAGGAAACAATGGGGCTGTTTGAGCTGAAAAAAAACCTAACACCTGCAAAAAAGCCGCGTTCAGCTCCTAACGCAGCCCCATTGTTTGCTATGCGTAAACACTTCCTAAGTCTGCACCTAACACCCTAACATGTACCCCGAGTCTAAACACCCCTAACCTTACACTTATTAACCCCTAATCTGCCGCCCCCACTATCGCTGACCCCTGCATATTATTTTTAACCCCTAATCTGCCGCTCCGTAAATCGCCGCTACTTACATTATCCTTATGTACCCCTAATCTGCTGCCCCTAACACTGCCGACCCCTATATTATATTTATTAACCCCTAATCTGCCTCCCACAACGTCGCCTCCACCTGCCTACACTTATTAACCCCTAACCGAGTGGACCGCACCGCTACTATAATAAAGTTATTAACCCCTAATCCGCCTCACTAACCCTATAATAAATAGTATTAACCCCTAATCTGCCCTCCCTAACATCGCTGACACCTAACTTCAAACATTAACCCCTAATCTGCCGACCGGAGCTCACCGCTATTCTAATAAATGTATTAACCCCTAAAGCTAAGTCTAACCCTAACACTAACACCCCCCTAAGTTAAATATAATTTTAATCTAACAAAATAAATTAACTCTTATTAAATAAATTATTCCTATTTAAAGCTAAATACTTACCTGTAAAATAAACCCTAATATAGCTACAATATAAATTATAATTACATTGTAGCTATTTTAGGATTAATATTTATTTTACAGGCAACTTTGTAATTATTTTAACCAGGTACAATAGCTATTAAATAGTTAAGAACTATTTAATAGTTACCTAGTTAAAATAATAACAAAATTACCTGTAAAATAAATCCTAACCTAAGTTACATTTAAACCTAACACTATACTATCATTAAATTAATTAAATAAAATACCTACAATTACCTACAATTAAACCTAACACTACACTATCAATACATTAATTAAATACAATATCTACAAATAACTACAATGAAATAAACTAACTAAAGTACAAAAAATAAAAAAGAACTAAGTTACAAAAAATAAAAAAATATTTACAAACATAAGAAAAATATTACAACAATTTTCGGAACAGCCAAGAGAATGCGAGCTCAATCTGATTGGCTGATTGGATCAGCCAATCGGATTGAACTTGATTCTGATTGGCTGATTCCATCAGCCAATCAGAATATTCCTACCTTAATTCTGATTGGCTGATAGAATCCTATCAGCCAATCGGAAGTCGAGGGACGCCATCTTGGATGACGTCATTTAAAGGAACCATCATTCGTCGTTCAGTCGTCGGCCAGGATGGATGTTCCGCGTCGGAGGTCTTCAGGATGCTGCCGTTCCGCTCCAGATGGATGTCGATAGAAGATGCCGCCTGGATGAAGACTTCAATCGGATGGAAGACCTCTTCTGCCCCGCTTGGATGAAGACTTCAATTGGATGGAAGACCTCTTCTGCCCCGCTTGGATGAAGACATCTACCGGATCATGGACATCTTCAGCCCCCCGCTTGGGCTTGGATCAGGACATCGGAGGAGCTCTTCTGGACCGATCGGTGAACCTGGTATGGTGAAGACAAGGTAGGAAGATCTTCAGGGGCTTAGTGTTAGGTTTATTTAAGGGGGGTTTGGGTTAGATTAGGGGTATGTGGGTGGTGGGTTGTAATGTTGGGGGGGTATTGTATGTTTTTTTTTACAGGCAAAAGAGCTGAACTTCTTGGGGCATGCCCCGCAAAGGGCCCTGTTCAGGGCTGGTAAGGTAAAAGAGCTTTTAACTTTAGTAATTTAGAATAGGGTAGGGCATTTTTTATTTTGGGGGGCTTTGTTATTTTATTAGGGGGCTTAGAGTAGGTGTAATTAGTTTAAAATTGTTGTAATATTTTTCTTATGTTTGTAAATATTTTTTTATTTTTTGTAACTTAGTTCTTTTTTATTTTTTGTACTTTAGTTAGTTTATTTCATTGTAGTTATTTGTAGGTATTGTATTTAATTAATGTATTGATAGTGTAGTGTTAGGTTTAATTGTAGGTAATTGTAGGTATTTTATTTAATTAATTTAATGATAGTATAGTGTTAGGTTTAATTGTAACTTAGGTTAGGATTTATTTTACAGGTAATTTTGTAATTATTTTAACTAGGTAACTATTAAATAGTTCTTAACTATTTAATAGCTATTGTACCTGGTTAAAATAATTACAAAGTTGCCTGTAAAATAAATATTAATCCTAAAATAGCTACAATGTAATTATAATTTATATTGTAGCTATATTAGGGTTTATTTTACAGGTAAGTATTTAGCTTTAAATAGGAATAATTTATTTAATAAGAGTTAATTAATTTCGTTAGATTAAAATTATATTTAAGTTAGGGGGGTGTTAGTGTTAGGGTTAGACTTAGCTTTAGGGGTTAATACATTTATTAGAATAGCGGTGAGCTCCGGTCGGCAGATTAGGGGTTAATAATTGAAGTTAGGTGTCGGCGATGTTAGGGAGGGCAGATTAGGGGTTAATACTATTTATTATAGGGTTAGTGAGGCAGATTAGGGGTTAATAACTTTATTATAGTAGCGGTGCGGTCCGCTCGGCAGATTAGGGGTTAATAAGTGTAGGCATGTGGAGGCGACGTTGAGGGGGGCAGATTAGGGGTTAGTAAATATAATATAGGGGTCGGCGGTGTTAGGGGCAGCAGATTAGGGGTACATAGCTATAATGTAGGTGGCGGCGCTTTGCGGTCGGCAGATTAGGGGTTAATTATTGTAGGTAGCTGGCGGCGATGTTGTGGGAGGCAGATTAGGGGTTAATAAATATAATACAGGGGTCGGCGGTGTTAGGGGCAGCAGATTAGGGGTACATAAGTATAACGTAGGTGGCGGTCGGCAGATTAGGGGGTTAAAAAAATTTAATCGAGTGGCGGCGATGTGGGGGGACCTCGGTTTAGGGGTACATAGGTAGTTTATGGGTGTTAGTGTACTTTAGAGTACAGTAGTTAGGAGTTTTATAAACCGGCGTTAGCCCAGAAAGCTCTTAACTACTGACTTTTTTCTGCGGCTGGAGTTTTGTCGTTAGATTTCTAACGCTCACTTCAGACACGACTCTAAATACCGGAGTTAGAAAAATCCCATTGAAAAGATAGGATACGCAAATGACGTAAGGGGATCTGCGGTATGGAAAAGTCGCAGCTGAAAAGTGAGCGTTAGACCCTTTTTTGAGTGACTCCAAATACCGGAGTTAGCCTAAAACAAGCGTTAGGAGCCTCTAACGCTGGTTTTCACGGCTAACGCCAAACTCCAAATCTAGGCCTATGTTAATATAAGTAATAGTTCAATTGGAAAGGGAAATGTGTGCCATGCTGAGCTTTCATATGTTGTTTATTAACTCCTTTATCTACCTGGCACATCGGTTTCTTACCTATTCACACATATGTAGCTGAAAGTAACTTTTCATTTGAAAGAATATATTTCCATGGCTTTGGTAATACTACGGAGCCCCAGAAGTGTCACACAAGATTTATTTTATAAATCGTGAGCACATTTTACTAAATCGTGTGCACATTTTACTAAATAGTGAGCACATTTTACTAAAGCGTGCGCAACATTTTACTGAATCGTGAGCACGTTTTGCTAAAGCATGCGCAATGTTTTACTGAATCGTGAGCACGTTTTGCTAAATCGTGTGCGCGTTTTGCTTAATCGTGAACACGTTTTGCTAAATAAATAGTGAGCACATTTTACTAAATCATGAGCACATTTTGCTAAATCGTGAGCACATTTTACTAAATTGTGAGCACATTTTACTAAATCATTAGCACATTTTGCTAAATCGTGAGCACATTTTACTAAATTGTGAGCACATTTTGCTAAATCGTGAGCACATTTTGCTAAATTGTGTACACGATTTAGCTAAATCGTGAGCACGATTTATAATCATGCTATTCCACCTTAAATATGAATCCTCCCACTTATAGATCAGCCTGCTCACCAGCTACACTTTTCGTTTTAGTTCAGTCAGTGTGTTAGTGAGAATGAGTACAGACAGACTGGTAAGTAACTGCACCTTAGCTTCAGTCACATGGATTTCTAAAAGCCCAAAGTTAGCATTATTACTATGTGACAAACATTTGTTAACAAAGGATATTTTTCCTTTAACAAAACAATGTAATTATATTCATATTATTGGAGGTGAAATAGGTGTACATAAATTATGTTATATTTAAAATATATATTGAACAGAAATTAGTTAATTATTCAGGTTAAAAACTGCTTACTCAAAACAAACTAGTTGTGCTCCCTGTAAAAAAAATCTGTATTGTACAATTTCAAATACATATTTTTCTGTCATTTCTCTATAAAATATTGTCACATTCTTCTGTCTTTTTTAAGCAGGGTAATGTTAGCAATTCATTTTTTATTAATACTATGGAAACATCCAATTTGATTCCGCTATCTAAAGAAAAAAATGGCAGTGAGAACTGTATACATTTTCATAATGCTCTGTGCACAAAAGAATTATGGAACCCTGTGTTATTGTACACACAATGCTGTACATAGCAAAGGTTATCCAATAGATAGGGATTGGATTCCAAAGCAGTATAGCTACAAAATGTGTTGTTAACATTGGGATTATCTGTCTGAGTACAATGTAAAGTTTAAAGGTACAGTCTACTTCAAATGTTTTAGTGTGTAAAAAGATAGATAGCGCCTTTACTACCCATTCCCCAGCTTTGTACAACCAATATTGTTATATTAAAGGAACAGTAAACCTACCAAATAATGTTATATAATAATATAACATTAGCTTAGCGCTAGCTTTATAAAGCAAAGGAATGGAGAGATATTATACTTTGAAAATGAATTTTACAGAACGCCGCTCCTGGCTCTACTGAATGGGTCTATTTGTTTTCCTAAGGCCATCGCGGGCACGCTGTGACTAGACAGTGTGCCCGCGATGGCCTATTAAACTCAATGTAGTTTGCTCCCGCTCTGGCCTGGTAGCGGGAGCAAGCTACATTGAGTTCAATGGCACAATCGGGCCGGCTGTGATTAGACAGAGTGCGGCGATGCGCTTAGGAAAACAAACACACCCGCTCAGTAGAGCCAGGGGCGGCATTCTGTAAAATTCATTATCATAGTAAAATATCTCTCCAATCCTTTGCTTTAGAAAGCTGGCGGTAAGCTAATGTTATATTATTCTGAACTTGGTGCAAAGCCTTAGATACAAGGTAATCACAGATTTTTTAGCATTGTATTGTGAAAGGATAAATATGCTTTGTAAACGTTGCAATGCTAAATGTACTGTTTGTCACATAATATAATGCTAATATTGGGCTTTTAGAAATCCATGTGACTGAAGCTGAGGTGTACAATTACTTACCAGTTTGTGCTGAAACTCATTGACACATAAGGCTCAATTTATCAATCAGTGGGCGTACAGGGGCGTACATATTTGCTCCTGTCCGCCCCAGCTCTCCTCTGGTGGGCAGCAATCTGCTGCCGGAATTTAACATTGCACACGAGCGCTATTTTGCGCTCGCCTGCAATCCCACTACCTACCCACACACTGCCAATCATGCGCTGGCAGGAGCTGTCAATCTCCCTGCTCGTACGAGGAGAAGAGGGTTGTTTCTGACAAAATAATTTTTTCTCTCATATTCCGGACTCCTGTATCATGTGACAGACATCAACCAATTACAGACTAGTATATATTTACAATGAGAGCTTGTGCACATGCTCAGTAGGATTTTGTTCCCCAGAAAGTGTGAACATAAAAAGACTGAGCACAATTTAATAATGGAAGTAAATTGGAAAGTGTCTTAAAACTGCATGCTCTATCTGAATCATAAAAGGTTATTTTGACTTGAGTGTACCATTTAACTAACTCCTTTGCAATGAAACACTCAGTTAACAGTACACTGATTCAAATATCAGGTCACAACAGTTCTCAATAGACCCCTGTCTTTAACCCTAACTGCACCTTACATTAACCCTTACTGTCCCTTACTATAAATACTCCTCACCATAACTTAACTCTAACACCCCTGTTAACCCTAACTGCCCCTAAATTAATTCAAAATATTGCTGTAGAGTTCCGGGATAATAGTAATTGGAGCCGATTTAACAATTGTCAGAAGGACATGATTCGCTGTGGCGAACATGTCCGCCCGACATTGCTAAATGCCGACAGCATAAGCCATCAGCATTTATCATTGCACAAGCATTTCTAGTAAAATACTTGTGCTATACCGCCCCTTGAACATTTGCGGCCGCTAGCAACAATCGGCCTCTAGCAGGGGTTGTCAATCATTTAGATCGGATCAGGATAATTGCTGTCCGCCGCCTCAGAGGTGGTGGATGAGTTAAGGAGCAGCGGTCTTAAGACCACTTCTTCTTAACTTACATTTCCAGCGAGCCTGAAGGCTCTCACGGAAACCGCAGCATACGCTGCTTAATAAAAATGCCCCATTGTGTTAATGTAAATTTATTATAATACCTATTAGGTAAATAAAATAGGTATCACCAGTCTTTTGTCAGATATGCAACTATTAGGCAAATACAACAGTACAAAACACAGCATACTCTGTTCTATGCACCATGTTGGAACCCACACAATATATGCAGCATACTCTGTTCTATGCACTATGTTGGAACCCACACAATATATGCAGCATACTCTGTTCTATGCACTGTGTTGGAACCCACACAATATATGCAGCATACTATGTTCTATGCACTATGTTGGAACCCACACAATATATGCAGCATACTCTGTTCTATGCACTATGTTGGAACCCACACAATATATGCAGCATACTCTGTTCTATGCACTATGTTGGAGCCCACACAATATATGCAGCATACTCTGTTCTATGCACCATGCTGTATGAATTGGTCTTAGTTATTCATATACAACAAAAGACTGGTTATCCAGATGATATGGGTCAGAAATATATGTAACGCTACATGTGTGCCAGGACGAGTTGGACAGTGACTCAGGACTCGGATCAGTGGAGCATCCATAATGGGAGAATCTGTGGCTCATCCCTCGTGCATCACGTGCCCAAGTGAACTGATGAAGTGGTTCATGAACTGGTTCAGTTAAACGAACTGTCCGAAATTAATTGATTTATCAAGATGAATCAGACTTCCCATCTCTACTGACACACTGAACTGAATTGAAAGGAGTAGTAGCTGGTGGGCGGGAGCGGTGCAATAGCATGATTATAATTATTTATAAATCATGTGCACGATTTAGCTATATCGTGGCCACAATTTAGCTAAATCGTGAGCACGATTTAGCCAATTCGTGCTCATGTTTTAGCTAATACGTGCGCACGATTTAGCAAAATGTGAGCCCGATTTAGTAAAATGTGCTAATGATCTAGCAAAATGTGCACACGATTTATAAAAAAAATCTTGTGTGACACCTCTGGGACTCCGTATAATACAGCAGCTGTAGCAATATGTAAGTGCCTTGAGCTTTATTTGTGATTGCACTTTGTCGTAATTTTTTCCCCATTGCTGACATTCAAACATTAAGGGCTAGATTGTGAGTGGCATGCTAGCTGTTGCACGTGAGCGATACTGGGTTTATGGCAGCTTGCACACCTCGGAAGTAGCGTGAGTATTACAGTTTAAAAGTAAACTTGATGGCTTGAGATGTCACAAAACACGTTAAAAATATATTTAAATGAATAGTTGCGCTCATAATAATACTATCTAATACAATTTATTTAAAAAAAACGAATAAGGGCTCAAAGATATGAGGTCCCAGGTTTTAGAAACAAAAGACTGCAAATGGCTTTAACAGAGATACATACAGTACATATACATTTTTAAATATGTATATGTACGTATGTATGTGTATATTTACAGACATATATACACATAAACACATAAATACACACACACACATATATATATATACACGTATATTTATATGTGTGGGTGTGCATTGGAGCCCTTTGCAGTCAAGTAGCTGAAAACATGTAAAAGCATATTTCTGCAATATTCATATTTAATAAAGTGTCTAAGTGTGTATTTACTGTAAACATTTCACATTCCAATGTTTTTTTTTTGCTCACGTTGGGTTAGCGCGAGAGGGAAAATGTTTTACTTTAAATTTGTTATATGTGTGCTACATGACGTGCGCAAAAAACGTACTTCTAGCAGAGTTAGCTTCTGAGCAGGAGCGATCAATAGTGCTCCACTCACAATCTAGCCCTAAGGGATGTAAGAGATACATATTTATAAACTAGTGATATTATGTAAAAGAATTAGGTAGACCAAGTCATTATTTTTAAAGCTATGACATCATTAAGACAGACCCATGTAAGGCAGTAGGGGGCCTATTTACATTGCAGTATGCTGCCTATTTACATTTGACTGCTTTCCAGATCTCCCCTTACAGCTCAACAAAAGATGAAGCAAGATCAACAAATACAGCAGAATTGCATAACCGACAGATGCATAAGAAAAAGACAATGGAATATCATTTGAATTTCAAATAAGCATTTTTTAAAATCCTTCCATTTCTCTGCCCCCTGCATCATATGACAGCCATCAGCGAATCACAGGCTTATATATGTATACACTGTGCACATTCTCAGTAGGATCTGGTGCCTCAGAAATTGTGCATATGAAAAGACTAAGCAAAATGTGATAATATAAGTAAGCAGGAAAGCTTTTTAAAATGACATGTTCTATCTAAATGAAGTTTAATTTTGACTTTAGTGTCCCTTTAAAGTACTTTATGAAGCTTTTCTATTCCGTGCCAAAGATAAAAAAAAATGTGACAACATTTGGGCTCATGCCCTTGGACATGTCATATATTCAATGGGAATACCTCTCTCTTTTAAAACTGTTAAATGGTTTATTACTCTCGTTAGGGAAAGGTAGCCTAGCAGTGTGCACTGATACCTAACAGGACATGGATGCTGCACCAGATGTTATTGCTGACATAGGGAACCAATAAAAATATTTAAATAACTGATTATGATACTTTTAAAATATCTGCTCAGTTTTTGCAATGGTATCTACTGCCTCCCATTGGGTGACAATAATGGGGGGGGGGGTAAAAATCACAAAGCTGGTTGCTGCTATAAAGTTTGCAATTGGGGAATAAATATATGAAGGATTTAGAGAGAGAGAGTACACTTTGATGAATTTATTTAAATGAGGTGGATACTACAGTATTCTTATGCTAATAAAATACATCAGATTGTTTTAAAATAGTGCGTGCGGATCGTTTTAAGAGGCTTTCCAATTTAATTAAAAAAAATGATATGCAGAGTTCACAGTCTATAAGTATATGAGTTTGTGATTGGCTGATGGAAGTTACATAATATGGAATGTGCGAAAAACTGAAGTAAATTTTGCAATATGTCAGGAAAAAAAAGTGCAAGTGCTATTATATTGTCTTTCTTTAACATAATTGTTGTTAGTTTTAAAAAGAAACACACAAAAAAATCACAAAGTTTGTGAGATACAAGATCAATACAGTTCAAAGCTATTGCATTGTCTTTTTATTATGCACTTGTTGATCGTGCAAAACTATTTGTTTAATGGTCCTTTAAGCACAAACAAAATCTCTAAAAAAGTTCATTAATATAGACAGATTTATCCATTTACCTTCAGAAATGTATTTAATTGTTTACAAATACCTCATTTACCTTTATTTTGTCACTTGAAATATCTGCTTTTGATTTTGGATACAGTCAGCTATACTGCAGTAACCGCTGTAGAAAATTACTATCGGGTAGATTTAGAGTTCTGCGTTAGGGTTAAAAAGCAGCGTTATGGGGTCCTAACGCTGTTTAACGCCCGCTGGTATTTAGAGTCAAGCAGGAAAGGGTCTACCGCTCACTTTCTTTCCGCGACTTGAGGCTACCGCAAATCTTTTCTATGGGATTTGCCTAATGCTGGTATTACGAGTCTTGGAAGAAGTGAGTGGTAGAGCCTTTACCAACAAGACTCCAACCGCAAAAAAAAGTCAGTAGTTAAGAGTTTTATGGGCTAACACCGGAACATAAAGCTCTTAACTACTGTGCTATAAAGTACACTAACACCCATAAACTACCTATGAACCCCTAAACCGAGGCCCTCCCACATCGCAAACCCTATAATTAATTTTTTTAACCTCTAATCATCCTTCTAATCATCCTTCCGGACATCGCTGCCACATACATTATCCCTATGAACCCCTAATCTGCTGTCCCTAACATCGCCGACACCTATATTATATTTATAACCCCCTAATCTGCAACCCCAACGTCGCCGCCACCTACCTACACTTATTAACCCCTAATCTGCCGATCGGACATCGCCGCCACTATAATAAATGTATTAACCCCTAAACCGCTGCACTCCCGCCTCGCAAACACTATAATACATTTTATTAACCCCTAATCTGCCCTCCCTAACATCGCCGCCACCTGCCTACAATTATTAACCCCTAATCTGCCGCCCCCAACGTCGCCGCTACTATAATAAAGTTATTAACCCCTAAACCTATATATATATATACATTTATAAGTTAAATATAATTTAAATTAAACTAACTAAATTTACTATAATTAAATAAATTAATCCTATTTAAAACTAAATACTTACCTATAAAATAAACCCTAATATAGCTACAATATAACTAATAGTTACATTGTAGCTATTTTAGGATTTATATTTTTTTACAGGCAACTTTGTATTTATTTTAACTAGGTACAATAGCTATTAAATAGTTAATAACTATTTAATAGCTACCTAGTTAAAATAATTAATTAATAATTAAAAAAACTAACACTACCCCATTGAAGATCACCCTACCTGGAGCCGTGTTCACCCAGCCGGGCACCGATGGGCCAGAAGTGGACATCCGGAGCGGCAGAAGTCTTCATGCATTCGGGGCAGAAGAGGTCCTCCAAGCGGCAGATGTTTTCATCTTCTATCTTCAATCAACTGGAGCGGAGCCATCTTGAATCCAGCCGACGCGAAGCCATCCTATTCTTCCGATGTCCTAACAGCGAATGAAGGTTCCTTTAAATTACGTCATCCAAGATGGCGTCCCTCGAATTCCGATTGGCTGATAGGATTCTATCAGCCAATCGGAATTAAGGTAGGAAAAATCTGATTGGCTGATGCAATCAGCCAATCAGATTGAAGTTCAATCTAATTGGCTGATCCAATCAGCCAATCGGATTGACCTTGCATTCTATTGGCTGTTTGGATTAGCCAATCGGATTGAACTTCAATCTGATTGGCTGATTGCATCAGCCAATCAGATTTTTCCTACCCTAATTCTTATTGGCTGATAGAATCCTATCAGCCAATCGGAATTTGAGGGACGCCATCTTGGATGACGTCATTTAAAGGAACCTTCATTCGCTGTTAAGACATCGGAAGAAGAGGATGGCTCCGCATCGGCTGGATTCAAGATGGCTCCGCTCCGCTCTGGTTGATTGAAGATAGAAGATGCCGCTTGGATGAAGACATCTGCCGCTTGGAGGACCTCTTCTGCCCCGATTGGATGAAGACTTCTGCCGCTCCGGATGTCCACTTCTGGCCCATCGGTGCCCGGCTGGCTGAACACGGCTTCAGGTAGGGTGATCTTCAATGGGGTAGTGTTAGGTTTTTTTAAGGGGGGATCGGGTGGGTTTAGAGAAGGGGTATGTGGGTGGTGGGTTGTAATGTTGGGGGGGTATTGTATTTTTATTTACAGGTAAAAGAGCTGATTACTTTGGGGCAATGCCTCACAAAAAGCCCTTTTAAGGGCTGGTAAAAGAGCTGATTACTTTGTAATTTAGGATAGGGTAGGACATTTTATTATTTTGGGGGGCTTTTTTATTTTATTAGGGGGCTTAGATTAGGTGTAATTAGTTTAAACTTATTGTAATTTTTTTATTTTCTGTAATTTAGTGGGGGTTTTTTGTATTATAGTTTAGTTTATTTTTAATTGTATTTTAGTTTACATAATTGTAGGTAGCTATTAAATAGTTATTAACTATTTAATAGCTATTGTACCTAGTTAAAATAAATACAAAGTTGCCTGTAAAATAAATATAAATCCTAAAATAGCTACAATGTAACTATTAGTTATATTTTAGCTATATTAGGGTTTATTTTATAGGTAAGTATTTAGTTTTAAATATGATTAATTTATTTAATTATAGTAAATTTAGTTTGTTTAATTTAAATTATATTTAACTTAGAGGGGTGTTAGGGTTAGGGTTAGACTTAGGTTTAGGGGTTAATAACTTTATTATTGTAGCGGCGACGTTGGGGGTGGCAGATTAGGGATTAATAATTGTAGGTAGGTGGGGGCGATGTTAGGGAGGGCAGATTAGGGGTTAATAAAATGTATTATAGTGTTTGCGAGGCAGGAGTGCGGTGGTTTAGGGGTTAATACATTTATTAGAGTGGCTGCGATGTCCAGTCGGCAGATTAGGGGTCAATAAGTGTAGGTAGGTGGCGGCGACGTTGGGGGGGGGCAGATTAGGGGGTAATAAATATAATATAGGTTTTGGTGATGTTAGGGGCAGCAGATTAGGGGTTCATAGGTATAATGTAGGTTGCGGTGGTGTCCGGAGCGGCAGATTATGGGTTAATAATAAAATGCAGGTGTCAGCGATAGCGGGGTCGGCAGATTAGGGGTTAATAAGTGTAAGGTTAGGGGTGTTTAGACTCGGGGTTCATGTTAGGGTGTTAGGTGTAGACTTAGAGAGAGAGTGTTTCCCCATAGGAAACAATGGGGCTGCGTTAGGAGCTGAACACTGCTTTTTTGCAGGTTTTTTTTTTCAGCCAGCTCAGTCCCATTGTTTCTTATGGGGATATCGTGCACGAGCACGTTTTTCCAGTTTACCGCTACCGTAAGCAACGCTGGTAATGAGAGTTGAAATGGAGCTAAATTTGGCTTAACGCTCCCTTTTCTGAGGCTAACGCAGCCATTCAGACAACTCGCAATGCCAGCGTTGTCGTAAGGGTACGCTGGAAAAAAAGGCTTGTTAGCACCGCGGGTCTTTACCGACAAAACTCTAAATCTAGGCGTATGTAAACAAGAAGCAGCTGATGAAATTAAACTCCTAGGGCTCCATGTACTAAGCCGTCAATTCATCCTTCATTTTAGACGCGGATAAACTCGCCGTTACTCGCCGCGGGCGAAATGGTGTCCGCTGTCACTATGTACTAATAATCCCCCAATAGACAAGTCTAGCCTGCCGCGAGCAGTGGCGGATTATTGATAAATTTGACGCCTCGCTCGCCGCGACTAAGCTGATGTACTTAACTTTCAGTTGAATTGTCTGGCCAATTATTAACACGTGACATGCAAGGTGTCACGAACATCATAGTAGTCGCAGGTGTCACGAACATCATAGTAGTCGCGGGAATAGAATTTTGCTCCTATAAAAGTTCAACTTATCTAAACAACTTTATTATTGTTCAAAATTTTTTGAAGAGTGATAACAGAGCGTTATTTTTGTAATATTTATTTACAATTTGGATATGGCTTCATCTGGATCTGATAATATATAAATATTAATATAAAAATAATTATAAAGATTGACAACTATACAATACAAATTTAAAATATAGATTACTCTTTAATTACAGTCGACAAATTTGGCGCAATTTATGTACATGGAAATGAGAGACAAATTAGACGCCAGTTATGCTGTACAATGCTGATATTACTGCCTTTTATATATATCTAGACTGGCGTCTAGATTGACTTTCCTATTGTTTTGTACCTTGCCCGCCACCTAAAAGGTGGCGAGGCAAAAATAACGAGGTGGGAGCGGAAATTGTAGCGAGCGGACAAATAGATTTTTTAGTACATTCGTTTTTGGCGAGTTGGGGGTCAAATGTGTCTAATTACAGTGAAAAATGGAGAGGTAGCGAGGTTTGGCGGATAAGTACGCTCGCAATTTTAAAGATGCGAGTTTGAACATAGTTGACGACTTTGTACATATCAGTTTGCGAGTTTTGACGCAAGATTTGTTGCGGGTAGCTCGCTGACTGCTTAGTACATGGAGCCCCTAGTGGGGAATGGGAGAGATACATACTAAAATGATCATGTTCAATTGATCTTTCTAGGTATAGTGCTTTGTTCAAACTAAAAAGAGATAAGACATGGAAGTCTTTGTAACTACAGCTAGAGATAAGATAAAGATATCTATTTTCCCTGCAAGCTCAGCCTATTTGCTCAGCCTATTTCAATACATCTAAAGGAGCAATTATCTTTACATTTTACATTTTGGAGCTGATATAACAATACTTTAACCCCTTAAGTTCAAACCAGTTTTACAAAACATTGTCCCTTAAGTGTTCATAAGTTTGGCTTTAAAAGTGCCGCTAAAACCTTGGGTCCAATTTATTGTGTATTAATGTGTTGTAGAATGTGTATATATATATATATATATATATATATATATATATATATATATATATATATATATATATATATACACACACACATTTATATATATATATACACAGTATATCACAAAAGTGAGTACACCCCTTACATTTTGGTAAATATTTTATTATATTATATTTCATGTGACAACACTGAAGAAATGACACTTTGCTACAATGTAAAGTAGCGAGTGTACAGCCTTTATAACAGTATAAATTTGCTGTCCCCTCAAAATAACTCAACACACAGCCATTAATGTCTAATCCTTTGACAACAAAAGTGAGTACACCCCTAAGTGGAAATGTCCAAATTGGGCCTAAAGTGTCAATATTTTTTGTTGCCACCATCATTTTTCAGCAGTGCCTTAACCCTCTTGGGCATGGAGTCCACCAGAGCTTCACAGGTTGCCACTGGAGTCCTCTTCCTATGAGTAAGCGCCCACTGAGGCGGGAAACATGTCAGACTGTTTGCTCTCCTGCTGCCATGTCTGTCTATGCTTTTAAAATGGATTAATAAAGACTTTATATTTTTACCCATTTCAGTCTGGAGTTTTGCCTGCCTATCCGCTTCTCACTTAGTGCTATTGCGATCTGATCCACCGCCTCAGGATACGGTGCACCAAGAGTGGAGAGGTAGTTGGTTTCTAGCCCAGCAGGGCTTCTGGGTCAGAAGACTGTTTGTCAAGGTTGCGGTTCCTCTTTCTCAGTCCTCTTCCTTCCTCTATGACAACATCACAGAGCTGGTGGATGTTAGAGACCTTGCGCTCCCCCACCTTCCGTTTGAGGATGCCCCACAGATGCTCAATAGGGTTTAGTTCTAGAGACATGCTTGGCCAGTCCATCACCTTTACCCTCAGCTTGTTTAGCAATGCAGTGGTAATTTTGGAGGTGCGTTTGGGGTCGTTATCATGTTGGAATCCTGCCCTGCGCTCCAGTCTCCAAAGCGAGGGGATCAATCTCTGTTTCAGTATGTCACAGTACATGTTGGCATTCATAGTTCCCTCAATGAACTGTAGCTCCTCAGTGCCGGCAGCACTCATGCAGGTCCAGACCATGACACTCCCACCACCATGCTTGACTGTAGGCAAGACACACTTGTCTATGTACTCCTCACCTGGTTGCCGCCACACACGCTTGACACCATCTGAACCAAATAAGTTTATCTTGGTCTCATCGGACCACAGGACATGGTTACAGTAATCCATGTCTTAAGTCTGCTTGTCTTCAGAAAACTGTTGGCGGGCTTTCTTGTGCATCATATTTAGAAGACAGCCATGCATACCAATTTGATGCAGTGGGCAGCGTATGGTCTGAGCACTGACAGGCTGACCCCCCACCCATTCAACCTCTGCAGCAATGCTGGCAGCACTCATATGTCTATTTCCCAAAGACAACCTCTGGATATGACGCTGAGCACGTGCACGCAACTTCTTTGGTCGACCATGGCGAGGCCTGTTCTGAGTGGAACCTGTCCTGTAAAATCGCTGTATGGTCTTGCCCACCGTGCTCAAGCTCAGTTTCAGGGTCTTGGCAATCTCCTTATAGCCTAGGCCATCTTTATGTAGAGCAACAATTCCTCAGAGAGTTCTTTGCCATGAGGTGCCATGTTGAACTTCCAGTGACCAGTATGAGAGAGTGTTAGAGCGATAACAACTGCTCCCATTCACACCTGAGACCTTGTAACACTAACGAATCACATGACACCGGGGAGGAAAAATAGCTAATTGGGCCCAATTTGGACATTTCCACTTAGGGGTGTACTCACTTTTGTTGCCAATGGTTTAGACATTAATTGCTGTGTGTTGAGTTATTTTGAGGGGACGGCAAATTTACACTGTTATACAGGCTGTGTAATTACTACTTTACATTGTAGCAAAGTGTCATGTCTTCAGTGTTGTCACATGAAAAGATATAATAAAATATTTACAAAAATGTGAAGGGTGTACTCACTTTTGTGAGATACTATATATATATATATATATATATATATATATATATATATATATATATATATATATATATATATATATATATATATATATATATATAATCCCTTACGGTATGTAAAGAAATGTTGAATTGTTTTCTAAATATTCTAGTGTTGTAAAGAATGAAAGAAATCCTTACAGATTTTCTTTTGAGCTAGAGACAATGATGACTGACTTGATTAGTACAACTTGATCTAAGATCAGACTTCTAGACGTGCTGGAGTTGTTGAGGAAACTCTGTAAACAGACTGAGAGCCTGGAATGAATTCAGCATGACTTACTGTTAAATCCCTCTGCTTTTCATCTACATGTGGTGTAGTTTATCTTTTGCTGCTGCTCACAGAAATGAAAACCCTTCTACTCTTATGGAAGGAAATATTTCACAGTTTAAAGACCTTGAAAATCTTTCACAGCTTCACTGCAGTATGAGTTAATACCAGAGAGAGAGTCGATATTTGATGAATATGAACTCATAATGAGAAAATAATAATGTCTCACCAAATCATTGGCCTGATAAAGCTGTCTGTAGCTTTTATGTATTGAATGAAACTTGTGTGCACTGCTTTCAAAAATAATATTCAGACATCAAGCTAGGGATAATTCTAGTGTTAATTTGACAGCTGTGACAAGGGTTTTTTTTTTTATTGTTCTTACTTTGGATGGAAAAGTGGCAAGATGTATCATGAATTTCAGATGAGTTTGAAAAACAGTCACCTAGATTTAGAGTTTTGCGGCCAAAGGGGTGCGTTAGCTACGCGTGTTTTTTTTCCCCGCACCTTTTAAATAACGCTGGTATTTAGAGTTCTCTGAAGGGCTGCGTTAGGCTCCAAAAAGGGAGCGTACAGGCATATTTACCGCCACTTCAACTCTCAATACCAGCGTTGCTTACGGTAGCGGCTAGCTGGAAAAACGTGCTCGTGCATGATATCCCCATAGGAAACAATGGGGCAGTTTGGGCTGAAAAAACCCCTCAAAAAAGCAGCGTTAAGCTCCTAACGCAGCCCCATTGTTTCCTATGGGGAAACAGTTTCTAAGTCTGCACTTAACACCCTAACATGTACCCCGAGTCTAAACACCCATAACCTTACACTTATTAACCCCTAATCTGCCGCCCCCACTATCGCTGACCCCTGCATTATATTATTAACCCCTAATCTGCCGCTCCGGACACCGCCGCAACCTACATTATAGCTATGTACCCCTAACATCTGCCCTTAACATCGCCGACCCCTATATTATATTTATTAACCCCTAATCTGCCGCCCCCAACGTCGCCACTACCTACCTACACTTATTAACCCCTAATCTGCTGACCGGACCTCGCCGCCACTATAATATATGTATTAACCCCTAAACCGCCGCACTCCTGCCTCGCAAACCCTATAATAAATAGTATTAACCCCTAATCTGCCCCCCCTAACATCGCCGACACCTAACTTCAAGTATTAACCCCTAATCTGCCGACCGGACCTCGCCGCTACTCTAATAAATGTATTAACCCCTAAAGCTAAGTCTAACCCTAACACCCCCTAAATTAAATATAATTTTAATCTAACAAAATAAAATAAATATTATTAACTTAAGTTTTCCTATTTAAAACTAAATACTTACCTGTAAAATAAACCCTAATATAGCTACAATATAACGAATAATCATATTGTATCTATTTTAGGATTTATATTTATTTTACAGCCAACTTTGTATTTATTTTAACTAGGTACAATAGTTATTAAATAGTTATTTACTATTTAATAGCTACCTAGTTAAAATAATTACCAAATTACCTGTAAAACAATTCCTTTCCTAAGTTACAATTAAACACTACACCAAGTACCTACAATTAAATAAAATAAACTAAATTACAAAAAAAACCCACTAAATTACAAAAAATAAAAAAAATTACAAGAATTTTAAGCTAATTACACCTACTCTAAGCCCCCTAAAAAAATAACAAAGCCCCCCAAAATAAAAAAATTCCCTACCCTAATCTAAATTAAAAAAGTTAACAGCTCTATTACCTTACCAGACCTTAAAATAGCTTTTTGCGGGGCATGCCCCAAAGAAATCAGCTCTTTTGCCTGTAAAAAAAACCACAATACCACCCCCCAACATTACAACCCACCACCCACATACCTCTACTCTAACCCAAAGCCCCCTTAAATAAACCTAACACTACCCCCCTGAAGATCTCCCTATCTTGAGTCGTCTTCACTAAGCCGTGCAACGATGGACCAAAAGAAGACATCCAGAGCGGCAGAAGTCTTCATCCTATCCGGGCAGAAGAGGACATCCGGACCGGCAGACATCTTCATCCAAGCGGCGCCTCCTGGGGTGCGGAACATCCTCTTCCTAGATATGACTACCGATGAATGTTCCTTTAAGTGACGTCATCCAAGATGGCATCCCTCGAATTCCGATTGGCGGATTCAGCCAATCGGAATTAAGGTAGGAAAAATCTGATTGGCTGATTGAATCAGCCAATCAGATTCAAGTTCAATCCGATTGTCTGAAAATATTTAATTTATTTCGTTAGATTAAAATTATATTTTATTTAGGGGGGTGTTAGGGTTAGGGTTAGACTTAGCTTTAGGGGTTAATACATTTATTAGAGTAGCGGCGAGCTCCGGTCGGCAGATTAGGGGTTAATACTTGAAGTTAGGTGTCGGCGATGTTAGGGAGGGCAGATTAGGGGTTAATACTATTTATTATAGGGTTTTTGAGGCGAGAGTGAGGCGGTTTAGGGGTTAATACATTTATTAGAGTAGCGGCGAGGTCTGGTCGGCAGATTAGGGGTTAATACTTGAAGTTAGGTGTCTGCGATGTTAGTGAGGGCAGATTATAGGTTAATAATATTTATTATAGGGTTTTTAAGGCGGGAGTGAGGCAGTTTAGGGGTTAATACATTTATTAGAGTAACGGCTAGGTCCGGTAGGCAGATTAGGGGTTATTAAGTGTAGGTAAGGTAGCAGCGACATTGGGAGGGGCAGATTAGGGGTTAATAAATATTATGTAGGTGTCGGCGATGTTAGGGGCAGCAGATTAGAGGTACATAGGGATAATGTAGGTGGCGGCAGTGTGCGGTCGGCAGATTAGGGGTTAAAAATGTTTATTAGAGTGGCGGCGATGTGCAGGGACCTCGGTTTAGGGGTACATAGGTAGTTTATGGGTGTTAGTGTACTTTAGAGCACAGTAGTTAAGAGCTTTATAAACCGGCGTTAGCCCAGAAAGCTCTTAACTACTGACTTTTTTCTGCGGCTGGAGTCTTGTCGGTAGAGGGTGTACCGCTCACTTCAGCTAAGACTCTAAATACCAAAAATAACTTTGTGTCTTCAAATTAAGTGTTAAATTTTTTTTTAAAAATTATTAAAAGTTATTTTTGGTATTTTCACTCACACTCAAGTTTATTTTTCGATACAATTTCGATACAATTATGTTAAAGACATCTATTTACTGTTAACAAAAGGACATCCATACTGACCAAACTATATTACCAAACCCATTTACCATTTTAATTGTTGTACCATTTGATGTGAAACACATTCATCTATCAACAGACAGATTCTACCAACACATAGATATCAAACTGTCTCTCAATCATAAATATCATATCTTTTATTAAACACATCAAAAAGCTAGATATCCCACTTCACTGACTCTTATCTGTTATATGCAAAGACTGTTGAATTTTGAATTGTTTTAATCTGGCAAATTGGTTTTAACTTACTGTAAAATCTTGGATCCTTGATTACTGTTTTATTATTTTATGGAATGAAAATTTTATAATATATTGTTTTGAATAAATTGATACATATTTTACATATATTTGGACCCGGCCATTGTCTTTTGGTGCTTTATAACTACTGATTATCCACTTGTTTGAACGCTAGGGGTCAATTTATTAAAGCAAAGGGTCCCATTAGCATTAGGCGCTTAGTGTTAACTCTTACTATACCATTTCTTTGTGGAGGAAACAAGTGCAATTGAATGTAATGCGCATCTGGATAGCGCAAACTCAAAGCTCTGGTTCAATGTTATGCTCTAATAAAAATACATCAAAATTACATTAAAAAGTACAGCTATACTCATAATAACACCATCTAATAAAAATTTATAAAAAAAATTGCTTTACAAATTTATAAGGGCTCAAAGATATGAGCTCTCAGGTGTAAAAAAAATAAAAAAGGACTGGAAATGAACGTTTATATACTTCTTGCAGTACTTTGCCTATAGTACCTCAAAACATACAAGCTGGAGTTCCTGAAGCTTCAGGCATCTGCAGTATATGGAGCTGGAGTGTGAACTGTGCTCCAGTTCCATATGAGGGCAGATGCCTCATTGTTACAGCATTTGAGGGGGAGAGAAGAGGAGAGAGTGGGACGGCCCTACCCTACAGAAAAAAAAAACAAAGGTACAGGGAGGTATGAGGCAGCTACATTACCGAAAAGGGGATGTGGGGGGCCCTACCTAAGGATTATGGGAGGGGGCAGTTGGGGGGGACACTACGCTACAGAAAATAAATTAAAACAAAATTAAAAACAATTTTTTTTTAATCGCATTTGGCAGTGAAATGGCGGCATGAAATATACCAAAATGGGCCTAGATCAATACCTTGGGTTGTCTACTTTAAATATATATATGTAGTTTTGACAGGTAAATAAAAAAAAAAAAAACAAGGCTCTATTTCTGTTTAAATGGAGTGATAGCAAAAATGCTAAGAATTCGGCGGAATTTGGGACGTTTTTCTCTGAAAGTCCTGGTAGTGAAGGAGTTAAAACAAAAGCATCTATATTAGAGAGGCGCCTCATGTGTGTATCAGTCTCCAAATAGACAAATCAGATAGAAAATGTCAAACACAGGGTACTCACATTTTCATAGAGCACCCTTATGTGCTAGTAGAAGCAGGCTGGCAGTAAATAGGTGTGTCAGCTCACCTCCTCCCGGCAGCTGCTCGTACTCCACTCACAGTGATGAACCAAACAGTAAGTCCAACACATATGTGCACCAGGCAATTAGGGCTTGTAAACACTGTTGTAGTTTAAAAACTGATTTATTAAAACCATATAAAATTCAAACAATACAGTGTTAAAAGCTGGTGGGTATGCACAGTCTGTACCCACAGATATGCAATGCGTTTCTCAGCAGTTACACTGTTTCCCCAGGCATAACAAACCCTATACTGATGCACTTATTTAAATGGTATCCTATCCAATCAGATTCTGAGAGCACAGGTGTAATGAAAATGTCATCTAATCACTAACAGTCTTTAGCTGTAGTGTCAAACAGTCAGTTTCAAAACAGTGTTAGATTTAAAATATGTCTACATTATATAACACAATCAATCTCAACTGATTAATCCTTGTATACAAAGCTATTTCACAGATAAAATCATATGTACATATATCATATTGGAATTGCGATAAAAAAACGCTTATGATGAAACAGAATAAAATAAATAACTGACACATCACATATGATAGATAAGTAGATGACACATTAATGCTAACATTAAGAAAGTTAATGTATACAGTGTATAGACAAAATAATACAATGTAACAGCTTTATTGAATAATAATGCAATGTAAAAATTCAGTTGAAGCTGTCAGAAGCTGCCAGCAATAACTAACAACCTAAAAAATTATAACTAATAATAAAAATGAATAATGTGTGGAATTCAAATGACTAATGTACGAAAATGCCTATAAGTGTGCACAAACTGCTATCTGTGTGTGCACAAACTGCTATTCATAATTCTAATACCATATGTGTCTTACCTAAAATATCTATTGACAGTGAAAACTCTATGGAGGTGGATCTCTAAAAGTGTGTGAGCTTATTGCTCACTTAATAGGAGTGAGTGCCTATAAGTGTGTGCACAAACTGCTAAATGTGTGTGCACAAACTGCTGTTCACAATTTAAATTCTAATTCCATAAGTGTCTGTCAGGGTGCCAGGAATCAGACTGAGATGAGAAGTGCAAAAATAATCACACCTTTATTAATAGCAAAAAATAATAAAAAGTCTACAAGTCAAATAACAAGCCAGTAGTCAAAACCAGAGCTTATAGTCAGACGAGCCGAGTCAGGAGCCAAAGCTAATAGTCAGACAAGCCGGAATCAGCAACAAGGAAAACAGCAGAGTCAGGAACAAGCCAGGGATCAGGAACCAGGAAGGACGTCAGGCAGCCAGGTAATACACAGGAACTCTCACAGACAACGCAAAGGCAAAGCATACTGAACAGAGGCCCTTTAAATAATAAGTGATGACATCACAATTCTGAGACTGCATCCTGTCTCACATGGATGATGCACACCAGTCTGGCCATAAAGGGAAGATCAGGAAATGAGCAGCATCCCCCACAATGCACCATAGTCAGGAAGAGAGGTGAGTAAAATGTCTGAAAGCAGCACATGGCAAACACAACAGGGAAAAAACCCTGACAGTACCCTCCCCTCAACGACCCCTCCCCCGAGGGAGGAAAAAAGCTTATTGGGGAAACGGACATGGAAGGCATGGAGGAGGGCGGGAGCATGAACATCAGAGGAGGGAACCCAAGAACGCTCCTCTGGACCATAGCCCCTCCAGTGAACCAAATACTGTACACGGCCCCTGGACATACGAGAGTAAATAATGCTGCTGACCTCATACTCCTCATGGTTGTCAACAAAGATAGGACGGGGACGAGGCAACACAGTGGTAAACTGATTACAAACCAATGGTTTCAAGAGGGAGACATGAAAAACATTGGAGATGCGCATAGCAGGAGGAAGGTCAAGAGCGTAGGCCACAGGATTAACCCGTCGGAGTATTCGAAAAGTACCAACATAACGGAGAGCCAATTCATTGGAAGACACATGAAGGTTCAAGTTGCAGAAGGAAAGCCAAACTCTCTCACCAACCTGGTAGGAAGGTGCGGGCAGACGCCTACGATCAGCCTGGAACTTTTGGCGCAGCATAGAACGATGAAGGCAATCCAGAATCTGCACCCACATGGAACGGAGTTGCCGGAGATGCTCCTCCAAAGCTGGAATACCCTGAGACATGAATGAATTGGACAACAAGGATGGTTGAAACCCATAATTCGCCATGAATGGGGATATCTTGGAGTTAGCATTAATAGCACTATTACGAGCAAACTCTGCCCAAGGTAACAGTTCAGACCAATTATTGTGGTGATCTGAGACATAGCAATGGAGGAACTGTTCCAGAGCTTGATTAGACCGTTCCGCAGCCCCATTGGATTGAGGGTGATATGCTGAGGAGAAGGAAAGCTGGATCCCCATTTGAGCACAAAAGGAAAGCCAAAATCTGGAGAGAAACTGGCTACCCCGGTCTGACACTATCTCCTTGGGTAACCCATGTAAACAGAAGACCTCCCGGGCAAAAATTGAAGCAAGCTCCTGAGCGGTAGGCAGCTTCATCAAGGGAATGCAATGTGACATTTTAGAAAAACGGTCAACCACCATAAGGATAACAGTATTGCCATTGGAAACAGGGAGCTTGACAATGAAGTCCATGGAAACATGTGTCCAAGGACGCACACCATTAGCAATAGGTTGAAGAAGACCCACAGGAAGACGTTGTGGAGTCTTATTCTGTGCACAAACTGAGCAGGAGGCAACATACACAGCAACATACGCAGTGGTAAGTGTGCAAAAGTTTAGTTTGAAGATTCTAAGGAACAAAACACTTACCACTAGGTTTCTCAGGAGGTGCATTGGTTTGTGCAGCCAGGATCTCCTCCCCCAAGGGAGAAGTCAAATTAGTACGTATGGTAGCCAAAATATGGTCACAAGGTATAACAGGAGTAGGTATAGACTTCTCCTTGGACAGAGGTGAAAATTGTCAAGATAGGGCATCAGCCCTAACATTCTTACTACCAGGCAGGTAGAAAACCACATAATTAAACCAAGACAAAAATAGCGCCCATCTAGCCTGTCGGGGCGACAAATGTTTTGCTTCAGATAGATAAGTTAAATTCTTGTGGTCAGTAAGGTTTGAGCACTGGCACGCTAGTACCCTCAAGAAGATGCCTCCAATCCTGTCGCCAATTTCATAATTGCACTCCGCTGGAGACAATTTCTTAGAGAAGAAACCACATGGATGCAAGGAACGGTCAGACGTAGGACGTTGAGACAAGAGGGCACCAACTCCAGTCTCAGACGCATCGACCTCAAGAACAAAAGGCAGGGCAGGGTTAGGATGAGCCAGAACTGGAGCGGCAGCAAAGGCAGTCTTAAGACTATCAAAGGCCTTAATGGCAGTAGGTGACCAATGGAGTGGATCATTCTCTTTATGGGTCATGTCTGTGATAGGTTTGACCAAGTAAGAAAAGTTTTTAATAAACTTTCTATAGTAATTGGCAAACCCCAAAAAACGTTGAATAGACCGAAGACCAACTGGGCGAGGCCACTGCAGAACTGCAGATAGCTTGTCAGGATCCATGGATAACCCTGCAACGGAGATAACATAACCTAGGAAGGTTACTTGAGTCTGATGGAACTCACATTTCTCGAGTTTACAAAACAGGCCGTTCTCACGTAGTCTCTGAAAAACCTGTGTAACATCAGAATGATGAGCCTCAAGTGTGGGTGAGTGTATGAGGATGTCGTCTAAGTACACCACAACACACTGTTGCAACATATCTCGTAGGACATCATTAATACATTCCTGAACAGCAGGAGCATTACATAGGCCAAAGGGCATTACAAGATACTCATAATGCCCGCTCCTGGTGTTAAATGCTGTTTTCCATTCGTGAACCTCGTTAATCCTAACGAGATTGTACGCTCCTCTCAAACCAAGCTTAGTAAAGACCGTAGCTCCCTTGAGGCGGTCAAAGAGTTCCGTAATGAGCGGCATAGGGTAAGCATTCTTAATGGTAAGACGATAAAGACCCCCTATAATCGATACATGGTCTTAACTCGCCACCCTTTTTCTTCACAAAGAAGAAGCCAGCCCCTGCAGGAGAGCAGGATTTGCGGATGATCCCCCGCGACAGAGCATCGGCAACATACTCCTCCATAGCACAATTCTCTGCAACAGACAGAGGGTACACCCGGCCCCGAGGAGGAATGGCTCCGGGTTGCAGGTCTATGGCACAATCGTAAGACCGGTAAAGGAGGCAACGTACCGGCACGCACCTTGTCAAACACATCTTGGAACTCTCGGTACTCCTCTGGCAATCGAGATACCGAAGAAGTGCACAAGACTTTAACTGGTTTCCGAAGACAAGTGGAAATACATTGCGGGGACCACAACAAAATTTTGGAACTTCGCCAGTCGAGACTGGGATTGTGCTTTTGCAGGTAGGGATAGACCAGAACAACCGGAAAATGCGGAGAGTTTATCACCTGGAACTGGAGGGTTTCAAAATGGAGAGCCCCAACAGCCATGGACAACGAAGCAGTTTCATGAGTAACAAGTGCGGGCTGAAGGGGCCTGCCATCAATGGCCTCAATAGCAAGCGGAACGGACCGAGGCAAAACAGGAATGGAGTGCTTTGATACAAAAGCACTGTCAATGAAATAGCCCGCAGCACCGGAGTCAACAAGAGCCTGAGTAACTATGGAGGAGTCCACCCAGGAAAGGACAACCGTGACCAAAGGTTTCTCCTTAAACTGTTCCGGGGACCAGGATAAACCAGCCAAGGTCTGCCTCCGACAGGACCTTAGGTGTGAGCGTTTCCCGGCCATGTAGGACAAGACTTCAAATGGTAGCCCTGTAACCCACAATAGAGGCAGAGCCCCTCCCTCCTCCTAAAGGCCCTCTCCACTGCGGAATGTGAATCCCAACTGCATCGGCTCAGCAGTACCTGGTGACTCGGGACCAGGAGGCATGGGAGGAGAGGGAGGCATGGGTGGGAACGAACATGTAGGAGACAACGGAACAGGAGGCTTCCACAAGCGCTCATTGAAAGAGGGCCTCTCTCTGAGTCTGATGTCAATTAGGATCAAAAAAGATACCAATGCCTCAAGATCCTCTGGTAAATCTCTGGCAGCAACTTTGTTTTTAATCGCATCAGAGAACCCATCAAAGAAGGCGGCAACAAGGGCTTCATTCTTCCAACCTACCTCTGCGGCAAGCGTACAGAACTCAATAGCATACTGAGCAACAGATCTTGTACCTTGCTGAATGGACATGAGTCGTTTAGCAGCAGAGGAGGAGCGAGCCGGAACATCAAATACCCTTTGAAAGGAAGCCACAAATTCAGGGTAATTTTAAATCACAGGTTTATTAGTCTCCCACAAGGGATTAGCCCAGGCAAGAGAAATCCCACCTTAGCTCTGTCAGAGGGAAACGCCTGAGGTAACATCTCAAAGTAAATGCCCACCTGGTTCAAAAACCCTCTACACTGAATAGGATCGCCTCCATATTGCTGAGGTAGAGGTGCAGAACCGGACATGCTCCTGGTAGGCATAGGTGCAGCAGCGGAAACAGGAGCAGCCATAACATGCGGGACACTTTGGTCCAAATGTGCAGTGTGAGTCAGCAGGGTTTGCAGGGCTAGTGCAAATTTATCCAAGCGGTGATCCTGTACATTCATCCTGGAAATGATGGCAGGTAAAGGTGGATAATTAGCAGCATCAGGATTCATGGCCTTTGCATAATGTCGGGGTGCCAGGAATCAGACTGAGATGAGAAGTGCAAAAATAATCACACCTTTATTAATAGCAAAAATTAATAAAAAGTCCACAAGTCAAATAACAAGCCAGGAGTCAAAACCAGAGCTGGTAGTCAAACGAGCTGAGTCAGGAGCGAAAGCGAATAGTCAGACAAGCCGGAATCAGCAACAAGGAAAACAGCAGAGTCAGGAACAAGCCAGGAACAAGCCAGGGATCAGGAACCAGGAAGGACGTCAGGCAGCCAGGTAATACACAGGAACTCTCACAAACAGGTCTGAGACAACGCAAAGGCAAAGCATACTGAACAGAGGCCCTTTAAATAATAAGTGATGACATCACAATTTGGAGACTGCATCCTGTCTCACATGGATGATGCACACCAGTCTGGCCATAAAAGGAAGTGCAGGAAATGAGCAGCATCCCCCACAATGCACCATAGTCAGGAAGAGAGGTGAGTAAAATGGCTGCCAGCAGCACATGGCAAACACAACAGGGAAAAAACCCTGACAGTGTCTTTACCAAAATTCTCTATTAGGAACTCCAAGAGTGTGGATCTTTAATCGTGTGTGAGCTAATTGCTCACTTTAAATGAATTATGTGCTTAAGTGCCTATTAGTGTGTGCACAAACTACTATATGTGTGCACAAACTGCTGTTCACAATCCAAATTCTAATTCCATAACTGTCTTTACCAAAATTATCTATTAGAAACTCCATGAAGGTGGATCTTTAATCGTGTGTGAGCTTATTGCTCACTTTAAATGAATTACGTGCTTCAGTGCCTATAATTGTGTGCACAAACTACTATATGTGTGTGCACAATATGCTATTCAAAATTCTAATTTTAATTCCTTATGTGTGTATAGCTAAATTATCTATTGAAGGTGAAAACTTCAAGATGGGGAATCTCTAATTGTGTGTGAGCTTATTGTTCACTTTGAGGGGATTATGTATGTAAGTGCCTATAAGTGTGTGTACAAACTGCTGAATGTGTGTGCACAAACTGCTATTCTAATACTAATTCCAAATGTATCTATACATAAATTATCTATTGGAATGGAGAAACTCCATGGAGGTAGATATCTTATCATGAGTAAACTTATTTAAAAATAATTATATACGTGAGTGCCTGTAAGTGTGTGCACAAACTACTAAATGTGTATTAACAATTCTAGTTCTAATTCTGTATGTGTCTTTACCTGAATTATTTTTTAGCTGTGAGAACTCCAGGGAGGTAGATCTCTAATCGTGTGTGAGCTTATTGCTCACTTGATGGTAATAATGTACTTAAGTGCCTATAGGTGTGTGCACAAACTGCTAAATGTGTGCACACAAAATACTATTCACAATTCTAATTTCATGTGTGTCTTTTAAAGTTAACCCCCTGGGGGTGGATCTCTTAATGTATGTGAGCTTATTGCTTATAAAATGTACAAATTTGTATATGATGATATAAGTTGTCATTTGTATTAAATGCACATGGCAATCAAAAAGCAGCTGAATCAATAACTTTGTGGGAAAGAGAGACTGAAACCGAAAGATCAAATAGGTTCCTCTCTGGCGTAGCCTGGTGTACCTATTATATTGTTGGAATAGAGGGATTACTTCGAGGGGTGTGATGGAAAAGCTACAGGTACCCTTACAGTGTTTTAATGCATTATGTCTGGATACACTGGCCTAGATTTAGAGTTCGGCGGTAAAAGGGCTGTTAACGCTCCGCGGGCTTTTTTCTGGCCGCACCATAAATTTAACTCTGGTATCGAGAGTTAAAACAAATGCTGCGTTAGGCTCCAAAAAAGGAGCGTAGGGCATTTTTACCGCAAATGCAACTCTCGATACCAGAGTTGCTTACGGACGCGGCCGGCATCAAAAACGTGCTCGTGCACGATTCCCCCATAGGAAACAATGGGACTGTTTGAGCTGAAAAAAAACCTAACACCTGCAAAAAAGCAGCGTTCAGCTCCTAACGCAGCCCCATTGTTTCCTATGGGGAAACACTTCCTACGTCTGCACCTAACACTCTAACATGTACCCCGAGTCTAAGCACCCCTAACCTTACACTTATTAACCCCTAATCTGCCACTCCCGCTATCGCTGACCCCTGCATATTATTATTAACCCCTAATCTTCCGCTCCGTAAACCGCCGCAACCTACGTTATCCCTATGTACCCCTAATCTGCTGCCCTAACATCGCCGACCCCTATGTTATATTTATTAACCCCTAATCTGCCCCCCACAACGTCGCCGACACCTACCTACACTTATTAACCCCTAATCTGCCGAGCGGACCTGAGCGCTACTATAATAAAGTTATTAACCCCGAATCCGCCTCACTAACCCTATCATAAATAGTATTAACCCCTAATCTGCCCTCCCTAACATCGCCGACACCTACCTTCAATTATTAACACCTAATCTGACGACCGGAGCTCACCGCTATTCTAATAAATGTATTAACCCCTAAAGCTAAGTCTAACCCTAACACTAACACCCCCCTAACTTAAATATAATTTTAATCTAACAAAATAAATTAACTCTTATTAAATAAATTAATCCTATTTAAAGCTAAATACTTACCTGTAAAATAAACCCTAATATAGCTACAATATAAATTATAATTATATTATAGCTATTTTAGGATTAATATTTATTTTACAGGCAACTTGGTATTTATTTTAACTAGGTACAATAGCTATTAAATAGTTAAGAACTATTTAATAGTTACCTAGTTAAAATAATAACAAATTTACCTGTAAAATAAATCCTAACCTAAGATATAATTAAACCTAACACTACCCTATCAATAAAATAATTAAATAAACTACCTACAATTACCTACAATTAACCTAACACTACACTATCAATAAATTAAATAAACACAATTGCTACAAATAAATACAATTAAATAAACTAGCTAAAGTACAAAAAATAAAAAAGAACTAAGTTACAGAAAATAATAAAATATTTACAAACATAAGAATAATATTACAACAATTTTAAACTAATTACACCTACTCTAAGCCCCCTAATAAAATAACAAAGCCCCCCAAAATAATAAATTCCCTACCCTATTCTAAATTAAAAAAGTTACAAGCTCTTTTACCTTACCAGCCCTGAACAGGGCCCTTTGCGGGGCATGCCCCAAGAAGTTCAGCTCTTTTGCCTGTAAAAAAAAACATACAATACCCCCCCCCAACATTACAACCCACCACCCACATACCCCTAATCTAACCCAAACCCCCCTTAAATAAACCTAACACTAATCCCCTGAAGATCTTCCTACCTTGTCTTCACCATCTTCAAGTTCAATCCGATTCACCCATCTTCAAGTTCAATCCGATTGGCTGATCCAATCAGCCAATCAGATTGAGCTCGCATTCTATTGGCTGATCGGAACAGCCAATAGAATGCGAGCTCAATCTGATTGGCTGATTGGATCAGCCAATCGGATTGAACTTGATTCTGATTGGCTGATTCCATCAGCCAATCAGAATATTCCTACCTTAATTCCGATTGGCTGATAGAATCCTATCAGCCAATCGGAATTCGAGGGACGCCATCTTGGATGACGTCCCTTAAAGGAACCGTCATTCTGCAGTTGGACGTCGCCGGAAGAAGATGGGTCCGCGGTGGAGGTCTTCAGGATGGAGCCGGTCGTCATCGGATGAAGATAGAAGATGCCGCTTGGATCAAGATGGTTGCCGGTCCGGATGTCCTCTTCTTGCCGGATAGGATGAAGACTTTGGAGCCTCTTCTGGACCTCTTCAGCACCGGATTATGGATCGCCAACCCCTGCTTGGGTTGGATGAAGATCTTGGAGCCAGGACGGATCGGTGATACCTGGATGGTGAAGACAATGTAGGAAGATCTTCAGGGGCTTAGTGTTAGGTTTCTTTAAGGGGGGTTTGGGTTAGATTAGGGGTATGTGGGTGGTGGGTTGTAATGTTGGGGGGGGGGTATTGTATTTTTTTTTTACAGGAAAAAGAGCTGAACTTCTTGGGGCATGCCCCGCAAAGGGCCCTGTTCAGGGCTGGTAAGGTAAAAGAGCTTGTAACTTTTTTAATTTAGAATAGGGTAGGGAATTTATTATTTTGGGGGGCTTTGTTATTTTATTAGGGGGCTTAGAGTAGGTGTAATTAGTTTAAAATTGTTGTAATATTATTCTTATGTTTGTAAATATTTTTTTATTTTCTGTAACTTAGTTCTTTTTTATTTTTTGTACTTTAGCTAGTTTATTTAATTGTATTTATTTGTAGCAATTGTGTTTATTTAATTTATTGATAGTGTAGTGTTAGGTTAATTGTAGGTAATTGTAGGTAGTTTATTTAATTATTTTATTGATAGGGTAGTGTTAGGTTTAATTATATCTTAGGTTAGGATTTATTTTACAGGTAAATTTGTTATTATTTTAACTAGGTAACTATTAAATAGTTCTTAACTATTTAATAGCTATTGTACCTAGTTAAAATAAATACCAAGTTGCCTGTAAAATAAATATTAATCCTAAAATAGCTATAATATAATTATAATTTATATTGTAGCTATATTAGGGTTTATTTTACAGGTAAGTATTTAGCTTTAAATAGGATTAATTTATTTAATAAGAGTTAATTTATTTCGTTAGATTAAAATTATATTTAAGTTAGGGGGGTGTTAGTGTTAGGGTTAGACTTAGCTTTAGGGGTTAATACATTTATTAGAATAGCGGTGAGCTCCGGTCGTCAGATTAGGGGTTAATAATTGAAGGTAGGTGTCGGCGATGTTAGGGAGGGCAGATTAGGGGTTAATACTATTTATGATAGGGTTAGTGAGGCGGATTCGGGGTTAATAACTTTATTATAGTAGCGCTCAGGTCCGCTCGGCAGATTAGGGGTTAATAAGTGTAGGTAGGTGTCGGCGACGTTGAGGGGGGCAGATTAGGGGTTAATAAATATAATATAGGGGTCGGCGGTGTTAGGGGCAGCAGATTAGGGGTACATAGGGATAACGTAGGTGGCGGCGCTTTGCGGTCGGAAGATTAGGGGTTAATTATTGTAAGTAGCTGGCGGCGATGTTGTGGGGGGCAGATTAGGGGTTAATAAATGTAATATAGGGGTCGGCGGGGTTAGGGGCAGCAGATTAGGGGTACATAAGTATAACGTAGGTGGCGGTCGGAAGATTAGGGGTTAAAATTTTTAATCGAGTGGCGGCGATGTGGGGGGAGCTCGGTTTAGGGGTACATAGGTAGTTTATGGGTGTTAGTGTACTTTAGGGTACAGTAGTTAAGAGCTTTATAAACCGGCGTTAGCCAGAAAGCTCTTAACTCCTGCTTTTTTCAGGCGGCTGGAATCTTGTCGTTAGAGCTCTAACGCTCACTGCAGAAACGACTCTAAATACCAGCGTTAGAAAGATCCCATTGAAAAGATAGGCTACGCAAATGGCGTAGGGGGATCTGCGGTATGGAAAAGTCGCGGCTGCAAAGTGAGCGTTAGACCCTTTAATCACTGACTCCAAATACCAGCGGGCGGCCAAAACCAGCGTTAGGAGCCTCTAACGCTGGTTTTGACGGCTACCGCCGAACTCTAAATCTAGGCCACTGTGTTTAAGGGAGCCTTTTTTGATGTTATGAAGATGTTCACTCAATCTGGTCCTGATATTTCTACAGGCACGCCCCAAATACTGTACACCACATACACATGTTAAGACATAAACCACAAATGTATCATCACAAGTAATGTTTTGTTTGATAGTGAACGTCTCCCCAGTTGTAAATGAAGTAATTTCTGTCTTCCCATGTGTAATATGTGTACACATCAGACCTCTCACCTTTCTACATCTAAATGTACCTGGCTGATGATTATTGGTGAGGTGACTAGGAATTCTTTTTGAGGAAGACATTCTATTAGGTGACCAATTGTGTCTTTTGGAAATCACTACCTTACTGGGTGCCAACTTTTGTTTCAGTGTAGGTGCTCTCCTATATACCATTTTTGGATTTTTAGACAATACATTTTTCAAATACTGATCTTTAAGCAGAATTGGCCAATGTCTATGTATGACTTACCTTATTTCCCTATGATAGGAGTTGAATTGTGTAATGAATAATAGGGTTGATATAACACAGGTATTCATCTGTGAATCATCCCCAATGTCCTTGACTTGTAGTATGCTGACCCTATTCAAATTTTTGACTCTCTCATAGCCGTTCATAATCAAACTTGTGGGGTATCCCTTGTCCTGACTATAGGGAATGTTGGTTTTCCACCCCTTTAGATGATTGCGGGAAAAATGTAAAAAGTTGTTACTGTCTACATCTTTGAAAAAACTAGAAGATGCAACATTCCCACTCTCATCCCATTCGAGAATTACATCTAGAAATTCAATCTTATTAGGTTGTAGGTTATAAGTAAAGGAAAGTCCCATGGAGTTAGCATTCAAACTATCCATAAAATTACTGGCTTCTTCAATGGAACCCTGCCATATAAAAATAAGGTAATCAATATAACGGCCATAGAATACCAGGTTGCCCCTCCAGTTAGAGTTGTAAATATAAGTCTCTTCAAAAACCCCCAGAAAGAGATTTGCAAAGCTGATGGCAAACCTGGTACCCATGGCCGACCCTTTAACCTATAAATAAAATTTGTCCAAAAATTGGAAATAGTTATGAGACAATATAAAAGATATGGATACTAAAATTAACTCATGTTGTGCTGTAGGTAAATATAAATCTTCTTCCAAAAATCTCCCAATGGCTTGTAGACCTAGTTCATGATCTATATTAGAGTAGAGTGCTCCTACATCACAGGATAGCCAGTAGTAGTCATCCATCCTCTGATAATTTATTAAGGAGGTCTGTAGTATCTTTTAAATATGATGGCAAGGTCTTTACATAACCCTGTAAGAAGAAATCTATGTACTCTGATAGTTTATCAGTAAGGCTATTAATGCCTGCAATTATGGGCCTGCCAGGGGGATTTTTGGGATTTTTGTGGATCTTGGGCAGGTGGTAATAGTAAGGTGTGTTGTGGTGGTCAGGAGTCAGATAGTTTCTTTCTTTTTTATTTAAAATTCCTCCATATAGACCCTGTTCCAATAGATTTTTAAGTAGTTTACAAAAGGCTTCTTAATTTCCCACTATATTAATGGCTTCTTTTATGTAGTCATCATAGTTCTGCAATACTATGCCTTGGCCATTATCCGCTTGACGGATAACTAGATTATGGTCACCCGCCAGATTTCTAATTGCTCTAAGTTCCTGTGGCCAGATCTTAGCTTTCTTTGATTTGGGACAGAGTTTAGTAGTGATTTTTTTCTAAATCCTCTAATACAAACTGTTGAAACAGTTCAATACAAGATGCTTCTTCCTTTTGAGGGTTAAACAAGGAAGGGGGGCAAATGAAGTATGTTTGAAATCTTCAAATAGATGGTCAGTTAATGATGAAATGTTGCTATATATAACTTCTAAAGATTGGTCAGCGGACATTTCATCTGTGAGAATAGGTGTTCCCATAATTTTCCTTTGTTTAAGTTTTTTGGCCGCAAAATATCGTTGAAGTGACAATTTTCTCGTAAATTTGTTAAGATCTACGAACACATCAAACATATTGGGAGCATTAGGGGGCAATATGATAAACCACGACCCAATATTCTGATTTCATCATCATTGAGGACATGGTCTGATGAGTTAAAGATGCCCTGTTTTAATTTTTGAAGTTTTTCCTTTTTTAAGGTGTTCCCTCTGCCTCTTCTTCCTCACTTGGATATACCCTTTTTTGTGATTGTTTTGGTGTTGTGTATTTTTTCTCCACAAGGGGGCCAATTGTCGCTCCTCTAAAAAATGACTACTATTGTTAGAGGTTGATGGTCTTTCATCATTTCTATGATTTTTTGGAGTAAACCATTGAGTCCCGTGAGCTTGATTTCTCTCTTCTAAAACCTGATATCTATTGTGTGTCTGTGTTTTATATTGGCAAGATGGTTGTCTTGGAGGATACTGGGGCTGATGATTATAGTATCCTTTGTTGTCTTGTGGTGTTCTATTAGCCTATCTATTCTGGTTATTATAATTAGCCTCATTAGTATGAGTATGAGTATTCTTCCCATGTGAGCTGATTTTTCCATTATCTCAACCATTTCTGGTGTTATGATTATAAATATTGTTCTTATTCTATTATTTGATTTCTTGGAATTTTGTACTACAGTCCATTCCCACTCTTTATTAACTTTAGGCTTTTTGTTGTAAGTATAAACCAAACCATTAGTATAATCTTCCTCATACCTTTTAATTTTTTGTGTTTTTATATTAATTAGATCAGTCTGATAGCTATCAGAGGCTTTTATGGTCAAATTATTTAATCTATGATAATCTTCGTGATCTTTAAAATTATTCAACTAATTTTTGGATGTTTTCAATATCTTTTGCTACCTCTTCAACCAAGGACTATCTATGGGTGATGAGGAGATCAATTAAATTAAATGAGCAATCATCCAATATAGCATACCATTTAAAAAAAATTGTACTTTTTTAAAGTGTCTAAATCACACCAGTGCCTGTGTTCAGTCTTTAGGAGGTCCTCTAGGGAAGAAAACAAACTCCCAATAGTTTTACTAACACATGGTGAATTAGACTCTCCATTAGGTGCATACTGGGTTGATCTCCTAGAGGTTCTTTCTAATATTGATAACATTTTGTTGTTAAAACAACCACTGAGGCGGCTACCCCTATTACCTCAAAAAGAGGGCTGCAACTATAATTCAACAAGAACTATAAAATGGCTCTATAGGGGGCGCTTAATGATAGAATACATAAAACATACAAGGTGAAACAAAGTATATAGAGATAATGTTACTCAACAATAACCCTAGTCACAGGATATACTGAACTCCCACATATTGTCAGTTCATCAGGGGTTAAAGCTCCTGGACTCCCATATATTGTCAGTTCATTGGAGCTTAAATTTCCTGTAGCAATTTCAGGATCACAGTTGCTTCACTCCAGTCTTCACATGAATGTAGGGGAATAAAACAACAGCATCTAGCAAATATAAGAGGCACCTCATGTGTGTATCAGTCACCAAATAGACAAATCAGATAGAAAATGTCAAACACAGGGCACTCTACATTTCCATAGAGCACCCTTATGTGCTAGTGGAATTAGAATTTAAATTGTGAACAGCAGTTTGTGCACACACATTTAGCAGTTTGTGCACACACTTATAGGCACTCACTCCTATTAAGAGAGCAATAAACTCACACACGTTTAGAGATCCACCTCCATAGTGTTTTCACTGTCAATAGATATTTTAGGTAAGACACATATGGTATTTGTCAGGGTGCCAGGAATCAGACTGAGACGAGAAGTGCAAAAATAATCACACCTTTATTAATAGCAAAAAATTATAAAATGTCCACAAGTCAAATAACAAGCCAGGAGTCAAAACCAGAGCTGGTAGTCAGACGAGCCGAGTCAGGAGCCAAAGCGAATAGTCAGACGAGCCGGAATCAGGAACAAGGAGAACAGCAGAGTCAGGAACAAGCCAGGGATCAGGAACCAGGAAGGACGTCAGGCAGCCAGGTAATACACAGGAACTCTCACAAACAGGTCTGAGACAACGCAAAGGCAAAGCATACTGAACAGAGGCCCTTTAAATAATAAATGATGACATCACAATTCTGAGACTGCATCCTGTCTCACATGGATGATGCACAACAGTCTGGCCATAAAAGGAAGTGCAGGAAGTGAGCAGCATCCCCCACAATGCACCAAGTCAGGAAGAGAGGTGAGTAAAATGGCTTCCAGCAGCACATGGCAAACACAACAGGGAGAAACCCTGACAGTACCCTCCCCTCAACGACCCCTCCCCCGCGGGAGGACAAAAGGCTTATTGGGGATACGGGCATGGAAGGCACGGAGGAGGGCGGGAGCATGAACATCAGAAGAGGGAACCCAAGAACGCTTCTCCGGACCGCAGCCCCTCCAGTGAACCAAATACTGTACACAGCCCCTGGACATACGAGAGTCAATAATGCTGCTGACCTCATACTCCTCATGGTTGTCAACAAAGATAGGATGGGGACGAGGCAACACAGTGGTAAACGGATTACAAACCAATGGTTTCAAGAGGGAGACATGAAAAACATTGAAGATGGACTTCCTGTTGGTGGAGCGTTGAGGAAGGTGTGCACGCTCTTGCTCCCTTGATGGTGGAGCACTTACCAGCGTATACCCAGTTACAGAGCCCTATTGCTGGGGGAAAAAGAAGTACCCTGCCTGGGGAAATTGCAGTGGCAGTAGGAAGTCTACATATCCCTTTTTAGGCTGTCTGGACACAGCCGCAAGAACACAGAGGAGGGGGCGGCAAGGAGTATGAAGGGCAGCGTTAACGTCCGATGGCTGCCGGCCGCCACCACAGCTACAGATAGACAAGTTCATACAAAAAGAACAAACTGAACAGAGTTGCAAAGAAGTGTATTTGCCCTGGGAGAGAGATGCCCCTTGTGTGACAAGGACTACCGCCCATTACGATTAAGAGCTGAAGACTAGTTGCGAGACTAACTGGGAGAGAGCTGTGAAGGAGCCCAGGAAGAGTGAATTTAGCCCCTATAAGCAAGCTATAAGTGGCTGACAAAGGAAAAAAAAAGAGAGAAATAACACTTACAGGTGCAGAGCAAGTAACGGTCCTTTGGAGGCTGCAGAGCTTGGAGCTACCTTACCCCCGCGTAAGTCAGCGAAGGCAGGTGACGTCATCTCTACGGGCCGGGTAGTGTGTGGGGAAGTGGCGTTCGACGCACTGGAATACGGTGGACCCAAGTGCAGCACACACACAGAGACCCAGTTGGAGCGAGAGCCACCCGAGAAGAAATGCAAGCCCAGCATATCTCGTTAAGAGGAGCGGGGGTAAGTAAGTAATAAGGGAAAACCTGTTGAACTGTTCCCAATATTTACAGCGAAGCATAGTAAAAGAGGGCCTGATCTATTTAAATGCAGGGGGTGCCTCATATTGACCCGGAAAATTGGCCATAAAGCCCACTAGTTGGTCGAGACTGAACAGTAGGGGTGAAAGGAGAGTATAAAAGTTAATATACATTTAATGACTGTTGTTAAAAAGACAAGTTGGATAACAGATGGGATTCTAAATCTAATAATGGACTAATACATATATACCAATGCTTGTAAGAGCAGGCAGAATAAGGAGCAGGTTGCATTATAAGATAATTGAAAGGCTCTGTCTGTTAAAACATCTATATTGACCCGGAAATTGGCCATAAAGCCCACTAGTTGGTCGAGACTGAACAGTAGGGGTGAAAGGAGAGTATAAAAGTTAATATACATTTAATGACTGTTGTTAAAAAGACAAGTTGGATAACAGATGGGATTCTAAATCTAATAATGGACTAATACATATATACCAATGCTTGTAAGAGCAGGCAGAATAAGGAGCAGGTTGCATTATAAGATAATTGAAAGGCTCTGTCTGTTAAAACATCTATCTGAAATAAAGACTGTAAGGAGATTTACGTCCTGCTATACATTTACCTGACTTGGAAGGATTGGTAAAGGGGATGATAGTCGTCGGAATACGACAAAACAGAGGCCTAGCACAGAATAGCTTGTTTTTTTCTTTCAGTGGCCGAGCAGGCTGAAGCAGTCAGATGATAAACTCTCTGTAAAAAGGCACTAATTGGCTACAGACCATAAACTTTTATATTTTGTCAATAATTCTATTGTTTGCCTTCCCCTTTTTTTTTCTTTTCTTTTTTCTTTTTTTTTTTTTTTTGCTGTTTTTTTTTTTTTTTTTTTTTTTTCTCGTTTTTCTTTTCTTGGTTGTTTGTCATGGCTTGTGTATATGCTTTCCTTTACTCAAATATACACGGTTTTTAAGGTGTAAAACAAATAAGAGCACGTTATATATATCAACAGTCTAATATAGAAAGATAAATATTTGGCTGCTTATGTTAACAAGTACAGGTATATACAGTTAAATCACCGGGGGGAAAAACTAATAAAAGACAAGTATTTTAGTGGATTGTAGACGTGTTGCAGTAGTAGGACACAAAAACTGTAATAACTAGGAAGGTGCTTGCTCCTGCTGCTATCTACATAAAAGAATTAAAAAATTGTACCTGAGCAGCAATGGTTAATACTGGATTAGTACTAATCAATTAAAAAACATAGGTTATTTGATTAATACACGTCAAAAGGGTAATACAGCATAAGGTACTGGTATCAGAACAGAGAACCTGATTACAGGCCTACTTTCTTACTTTACCTAGACCATAAACAAACTTATGCACCTGCACAGTTTTTTTAATGTACTATATGTAACACTGAGCACTGGTAAATCTAAAGGGTAAGGGGCCAAGAGGGTGAAAAAGGGGAAATAGGGCATACGAGTTAGGGACATGAATCAGAGGTATATATTATATTTCAGTAATAGCATTAAGATCTGTTTTTTTTCACTGCTCCCCTGAAGTGAGCTGATGGCGGAGAGATAGAGATTTTGACACAAACACAGCACAGATAGAGCTGGCTGCAAAGCTATAAAGGTGTATGACTGCATGAATTGAACAAGACTACATAAAATAGGGCTTGGTGTCATTCTGTAGTAAGATATCCGAGTAGGCCCATATAGGTTATAGACATTAAGAGGCTTAAAAGTTTGAAGACACGTGCACAAACTAGGGATAGATGAGGAGATAGAGAAGGGAAGAGGGGAAGGAAAGGAAAAGAAAAAGGGGTACATAAAACTGAACTAATTTATAATCAGCTGGTAACACTTATAAGAGAAAAGCGAGATTAGCTGTGGCCTAGAAACCAGAGTATAGATTGTATTCACTTTAAAAAGGAACCCACCCCCTTAAACTTCTATGGATAAATATATGACAGGCGCAAAAAATAAATCTCCCGCCATGCCCCCAAAGAGAAGACAGAAAACAGGTCAAGATACAGGGACTGAGAGCAGTCTTGAAAGCTCTTGTATAAATCAAGATACACAGGTGACAATAAATCAGTTAGCGGAACTTTTACTTCCTCAATTTGAATTGGTTAAAAAGGAGATTACAGATTTATCTCAGGAAATAAGACTGTTCTCTGTTAGAATCTCAGAAATGGAGGCTAGGGTCTCAGATGCGGAAGATAAGCTAAACACCCAAGACATAATTATAGGGGAGAATACAGATAAAATTAAGGCACTTTTATTGAAAGTGGAAGACTTAGAGGATAGATCCCGCCGGAACAATGTCCGGGTAGTGGGACTCCCAGAGAGTAGAGAGTTTGAGGATCTTCTGAAATTTGCTGCTAACACACTTCCTAAGATATTAGGGATCCAGACAGACAGAGATACACTCCAGGTAGAACGGGCCCATAGGGTTGGAAGTGTCAGGACCTCTACAGAAGGAAATACACGTCCTAGGATAGTACTTGAATTTCCAAGACAAGATCAACATTATGCAGCATTACAGGAAATTACAAGTATTAACAATTGAGGGGAAAAAAATCCTGTTTCAGGATTTCTCCTCTGAAACAGCCTCTAAGAGGAGGGCAATGGCACCATTTTGTTCAGGGCTAATTAAGGCTGGTTTAAGAGCAATGATGATATATCCTGCAAGAATAAATGTCTTAACTATGGAAGGGAGAGTAGTGTTAAACTCAGTCAAGGAAGCAAAAGATTTTTGTCAGGAGAATAATATAGAAGTCTGAATGGAAGTTTCTATTCAATAAGTATGTATTATATAATGATACTGTATCAGAATTTTAGAATGTCAAGTGAAATAAAAAGTTTTAGAGAGGGGGGGAGAGCGGCTTGCCCCTTTTTTTTTTTTTTTTTTTTCTTCCTCCCTCCCTCCTTCCTTTTTCCCTTTCCCATGTTTCCCCTGCTGGCTTGCTGGGTTAAAGGAATAAAATGGCAGAACCCTTAAAAGTAGTTTCGTGGAACGTGGGTGGAATAACTTCCCCCATAAAACGAAAAAATGTTCTGAGATTGTTGAAAAGAGAGACCCCGGATATTACTTTCCTTCAAGAACTGCATTTAAAGGGCCATGAAATAGAAAAATTGAAAGTGAATTGGGTGGCAGAAATAGTAGCAACACCTTGCAGTAAGTGTAAGCGGGGGGTGGCCATTATGATAAATAGAAAGCTTAATTATAAGATTTTGAAACAAGAGTGTGATCATTTGGGCAGGTTTATAGTTCTTCAGATACAGATAGAGGGGGTAAGCTGGGTCTTCTGCAATATATATACCCCCAATAAACTTGATAAAGACTTCTGGCAAAAAATCCAACAAAAACTTTTACCATATTTAGAGCAGAACTTGGTTATAGCCGGGGATATCAATCTTACCTTGTACCCAGAGATGGATAGGTCTAAAACTAGATGCAGTCAATCGAATAAAAGGGAGGCTAAATTTTTCAGAAATTATATTAAGACATTAAAATTGAAGGATATCTGGCGGTGCCAACATCCGGATGATCGGGTATATACGTGTGAGTCTAAGACGTATAGGTGCTTTTCACACATTGACATATTCCTGATAAATCAGCAAGTAGCTAGACTTGAGACTGAAACTCAGATAGTGGATATTTCGATATCCGATCACGCCATTATTAGCCTGCGGGTCTGGCCGGGAAAAAAAAATTAGAAGTCCTGGGAATACGTTTAGTTTCCCATCATATATGAGTCAAAATGTACAGTTTACGAATTGGCTGAAAACAAAATGGCAGGAGTATGGGGATCAGAATATTGAATATCAAGACAAACCAGAAATTTTCTGGGAAGCAGGGAAAGCAGTTATGCGAGGAGAAATTAAGGCATACACGGTGAAGCTAACGCGCAGATTTAAAGCAAGGGAGCTACAGCTGGCAAACCAGCTTAGAAACGCATATAATAGATTTCTTCAATCCCAGAATCAAGTAAACTGGAGTAAATATATTGCCTCTAAAACTGAACGAGAGGATTTTCTCAGAGAGAAATAGGCTGGGGAAGATTTTAAGGTGAGGGCCAAGTATCAAGGGTATCAGGGGATTTCAGCTAAATATTTAGTAAAAATAGTAAAGTTTCGACAAAAGAAAAATATTATATCAGCAATTAAGGATGGGAACAAGATAATAACACAACCCTCAGATATTCTGGATGCTTTTTTCAAATACTTCCGTAATATTTATACCAGTGGCGGAATAAATGAAAGTGCAAAGGCACAATTCTGGGAAAAAAATTAAATTACCTAGTATTTCATCGGAGGATCTCAACCAAATAACAGAGTTAGAAATAGTCAAGGTAATACAAAGGATAAAAGCAGGTAAAGCACCTGGCCCAGACGGCCTCCCGATTGAATTTTATAGAATACTATCAGAAACAGTGGGCACCACATTAAAGAATTTATATAACGACTACTTTTTAAGACAAGTTTTAAAATCCCCCTACTTTTCGGATTCTATCGTTACTCTTATACATAAGAAAGGGAAAAATTCAGACGAGTTATCTTCATACCGCCCAATCTCCCTGTTAAACCAGGACTATAAAATTTTTATGGCAATTATAGCTGATAGGCTAAAAAGTGTCGTGGGTAAGTTGATTCACATGGATCAGGCAGGCTTTATACCGAATAGGAACTCGGTCCATAATATGAGAAGAGTCCTGACAGTGGTGGACCACTTTCGCCAGATCTGCAAGCCGGGCAGTAAGGATTACCACAATTCTATAAAAAATGATCTCACTTTAATCACTATAGATGCTGAAAAAGCTTTTGACTCCATTGAGTGGAACCATCTTATAACTTCTCTTGAAAAATTCGGTTTCTCTGGTCGGGTGGTAGATCTGGTGAGAGTGGTCTATAACAAGCCTAGATCACAGCTTCCAGTGAACGGGGAGTTAACACAACATATTATCCTAGAAAAAGGAACACGTCAGGGCTGCCCATTATCCCCGCTTCTATTTGACCTGGCTTTGGAACCCTTGGCAGTTTACATCCGGCAAACAATACAACCAGTTAAAATAGGTAAGGAAACATTACTCATATCATTATATGCAGACGATATACTCTTGTTTCTGCAAGATACTGTAAAGTCTATTCCATTTGTCCTCCAATTTATTACAGATTTTAGTACCTTTTCAGGTTACAAAATTAATCCCAAAAAATCGGAGCTATTATGGGTTAACAAAACAAGGCAAAGTTCGAACCACATTTTTAGAGAAGTTATGGCCATCAATTATCTAGGGATTAAGATCACTAGGAATCCCAGTGAATGGTACCGACTAAATTATTCCAAATTTTTTGACAAGATTCAAGACGATTTGAACAAATGGAATTTATATTTTCTGTCAATATCGGCCAGATGCATGATAATTAAAACAATTATATTCCCGAAAATTTTATTTCTGCTGCAGAACCTTCCCCTTTTTATCACAAGAAAAGACATAAAAAGATATAATAAAGCCTGTACCTCTTTTATTTGGGGGAAAAAGAGACCAAGAATATCCTTAGATACAATGGGTAATTCAAAACAATACGCAGGGTTTGCTCTCCCTAATATTAAGCATTATAATTTAATAGCCCTGGTAAAATTCGGATTAGACTGGCTCTCAAAATCAGATTATGTAACATATTACAACTTAGACGCAGAATTGATTAGACCTTTTAACCCACAAGCTATACTACACTGCCCATATAGGAAGCTACCTCAGAATATAGCTGTAATGCTAACATTTGCCAACATCATTAAAGGCTGGCAGTCATACTGTCTCTTAGTGGGACAGGAATTTTGTGTGTCCCCGTACCTACCGATTATTGGGTGCGTTAATTTCCCATCGGGTTACAACTATGGACTATTTTCTGAATGGAGGGAAAAGGGTCTGTGTTATTTCGCGCAGCTGAAAAGCGATAGGGGGGGGTCAGACCTGCACTTTCCAGAGATTAGCTGAGCAATATCATCTGCCAACTAATAATTTTTTTGCTTACTTGCAGGTACGTCACTATATTGAAAAAGTTAATAGAGAAGTAACAGCCGAGTGGGGATTGGCCCAAATAGCTTCGGGCTTTAAACTTTACCAAGCAGGGAAACGTTCAATTTCCTGGTGGTACCAAAAAATTTTAAATACGAAAGGGCCGATATATATTAATCAAGCTAAAGACAAATTTAACAAATACTTTGGCATGTTACAACCTGAGGTGATACTAGAGAGTATCAAATTAGCAGCTGAGGCGACCTCATGTATTAGCTGGAGGGAGTCTCAATGCAAAATAATAAATAATTATTATTTGACCCCAGCGAGAATGGCCAAGTGGACTGAGACAAATGCAGGGAACTGTTTTAGATGCACAAAGGCAGGGGCAGATCTTCTGCATTGTATCTGGAATTGTTCTAAAGTTAGGCAATATTGGGCAAAGGTTCAGTACTGGTTGAATTGTCATCTCCAGAGTAAAGCTGAGTTACAGGCAGAGCACATATTTTTTTTTAAAAACTCAGCTAACGTGAGTGATAGAATGCTGGTTAACATAGTGATATTGGTCGCACGTAGCCTGCTGTTTAAAAAATGGAGACAAAGAGAAGTTCCCTGTATCAGGGAAGTTAGCAATATTATTAAAACCCAGATGCTCGTGGAAAGGCAGAATCTTAACCCCTTAAGGACACGGCCATTTTTCAATTTCTTTCCCTGAAGGACCAGGGCTATTTTTACATTTCTGCTGTGTTTGTGTTTAGCTGTAATTTTCCTCTTACTCATTTACTGTACCCATACATATTATATACTGTTTTTCTCGCCATTAAATGGAATTTCTAAAGATACCATTATTTTCATCATATCTTATCATTTACTTTAAAAAAATGATAAAATATTAGGAAAAAATTGAAAAAAACACACTTTTTCTAACTTTGACCCCCACAATCTGTTACACATCTACAACCACCAAAAAACACCCATGCTAAATAGTTTCTAAATTTTGTCCTGAGTTTAGAAATACCCAATGTTTACATGTTCTTTGTTTTTTTTTTTAAGTTATAGGGCCATAAATACAAGTAGCACTTTGCTATTTCCAAACCATTTGTTTTCAAAATTAGCGCTAGTTACATTGGGACACTGATATCTGTCAGGAATCCCTGATTAACCCTTGACATATATATATTTTTTTTTAGAAGACATCCCAAAGTATTGATCTAGGTCCATTTTGGTATATTTCATGCCACCATTTCACCACCAAATGCAATCAAATAAAAAAAATTGTTCACTTTTTCCCAAATATTTTCACAAACTTTAGGTTTCTCACTGAAATTATTTACAAACAACTTGTGCAATTACGGCATAAATGGTTGTAAATGCTTCTCTGGGATCCCCTTTGTTCAAAAATAGCAGAAATATATGACTTTGGCGTTGCTTTTTGGTAATTAGAAGGCCGCTAAATGCCACTGCGCATCACACGTGTATTATGCCCAGCAGTGAAGGGGTTAATTAGGGAGCATGTAGGGAGCATCTAGGGTTAATTTTAGCTTTAGTGTAGTGTAGTAGACAACCCCAAGTATTGATCTAGGCCCATCTTGGTATATTTCATGCTACCATTTCACCGCTAAATGCGATCAAATTAAAAAAAAATTAAAATTTTTCACAATTTTAGGTTTCTCACTGAAATTATTTACAAACAACTTTTGCAAGTATGGCATAAATGATTGTAAATGCTTCTCTGGGATCCCCTTTGTTCAGAAATAGCAGATATATATGGCTTTGGCGTTGCTTTTTGGTAATTATAAGGCCGCTAAATGCCGCTGCGCACCACACGTGTATTATGCCCAGCAGTGCAGGGGTTAATTAGGTCATTTGTAGGTAGCTTGCAGGGTTAATTTTAGCTTTAGCGTAGAGATCAGCCTCCCACCTGACACATCACACCCCAGGATCCCTCCCAAATAGCTCTCTTCCCTCCCCCATCCCACAATTGTCCCCGCCATCTTAAGTACTGGCAGAAAGTCTGCCAGTACAAAAATAAAAGGTATATTTAAAATTTAAAAAAAAATTGTAAAGCATATTTACATATGCAGCTGTGTAGGATCCCCCCTTAGCCCCCAACCTCCCTGATCCCCCCCCCAAACAGCTCTCTAACCCTCCACCTCTACCTTACTGGGAGCCATCTTGGGTACTGGCAGCTGTCTGCCAGTACCCTGTTTGCAAATACAAATGGTTTTTTTTTAGGTTTTTTTAATTTTTTTCCCATTTTTTCTGTAGTGTAGCTTCCCCCCCCCACCACAGACAAATCCCCCACCCGCTCCCAGATCCCTTAGATTTATTTTTGTTGGGGATTGTATCCCCCCTTACTGCCAGTCTTATATAATTATTTTGCTGTAGTGTAGCGGTTCCCACCCGCTCCCTCCCCGTGCACGCGCCCACCCACCGGCCCACGTGCACGCACGCGCTCCCGTGCGCGCGCCCAACAACCCCACCCCCCTCTCTCTTCAATTTGCCACCGATGGCCGCCCACCCGCCTCCCACGGTCAGCTCCCACCCACCATCGATGCCGGTGCAGAGAGGGCCACAGAGTGGCTCTCTCTGCATCGGATGGGGGGAAAATGTTATTGCAGGATGCCTCGATATCGAGGCATCACTGCAATAACCGTAAAGCGGCTGGAAGCGATCAGGATCGCTTCCAGCTGCTTTAATCCCCAAAGTCGTACAGGGTACGTCGCTGGTCTTTAAAGACCAGGTTGTGTGCGACGTACCCTGTACGACTCGTGTCGTTAAGGGGTTAAGAGTGATTCAGAAAAACAGTATAACAGTTATTTTAAAAAATGGAGAAGTCTGATTAGTTCCTGGGCCCCAGAGCAGCAGGTCCGTTTTTTTGGAGCCTTTTCAGAATGCAGTTCCATTTTTAAATTTGATTATATCTGGGGTAATACCTAGGCTTTGGCTAACGGGAGGATTAATTGATAGAGGCTTATTTAAGAAAAGACAAGAGGCTTGTCCCCCTCTTTCCCTTTTTATTTTTTTCTTCCCTTTCTTTCCCCCGCTTCTCTCCCCCCCCCCCCCCTCTCTGCTATCTGGTATGTTTATTTGGATGCTGAGGTTTCCGGCCATATAATTTTGCATAAAGCGAAACCTAAATTAATGTCTTTTTGTTTGTTTGTTTCTTTTGTACTAATTGACTAAGAAGCATTTCTTTTTTTTTGTTCTGTTCTCTTTTTGGAATAAATGTTTCAGAAGTTATCCATATGCTTAGAACATAATTGGGTCAAGCTAGGAAAAGTGAGGTTAAGACCTAATGGTATGTTTTATTTTCTCTGTATATATTGATCTTTTGGCTACAGAAACAAATCTGTACATGTGTTATATGTTTATATTTTGAGGTATATCCTTTTCTTTCTGTATCTGTATATTTTGTATCTTCGATCCATGTTGTCATTTGATTTTAACCTCAATAAAAAGAGATTTAAAAAAAAAACAAAAAAAAAACATTGAAGATGCACATAGCAGGAGGAAGGTCAAATGCGTAGGCCACAGGATTAACCGTCGAAGTATTCGAAAAGGACCAACATAACGGGGAGCCAATTTATTGGAAGGCACACGAAGGTTCAAGATGTGGGAGGACAGCCAAATTCTCTCACCAACCTGGTAGGAAGGTGCGGGCAGACGCCTATGATCAGCCTGGAACTTTTGGTGCTGCATAGAACGATAAAGGCAATCCTGAATCTGCACCCACGTGGAATGGAGTTGCCGGAGATGCTCCTCCAAAGCCAAAATACCCTGAGACATGAATGAATCGGGCAACAAGGATGGTTGAAACCCATAATTCGCCATGAATGGGGATAACTTGGAGGAAGCATTAATAGCACTATTACGAGCAAACTCTGCCCAAGGTAACAGTTCAGACCAATTATTGTGGTGATCTGAGACATAGCAATGTAGGAACTGTTCCAGAGCTTGATTAGACCGTTCCACAGCCCCATTGGATTGAGGGTGATATGCTGAGGGCATCAGCCTGTAAGGTTGTAAATGTAGCTGGACAAGAAACCAGAATGTTATTCTGTAACAACTGGTAAAAACTGTGCCAGCAAGTTAATAAGACATAATGGATAGCAGACAAGATATAGTTAATATCACAATCTGTGCCTTTAGAAATCTCATGCAACTAGTAACAGGAGTTGATAGGTTAACAGTCACAGGTAATGAATTTCACTTGGTCAATAAAGAGAGTTCATAAGTGATTACTGAGTCAGTGGATTAATATGCAGCTTAAGCAAACAGAGGTTATAACAGCTTGTTATGCCTGTAAAAGGTGGAGCATATGGCATAAATAGTTAATGAATGTTTGTACCTTAGTTGCAGATGAAGAAAGGACTGGATCCAGTTTTCAGAGCAGTGAACAATGTTTTAGATAACAATCTACTTACAACTTGGTAGGAGAGATTGCTGGGAGGTACAGATGAGAGCTTTGCAGACAGTGTGCAGCAGGTGAGCAAAAATGAGGAAGTGATCCTTGCAGCCGGGACTTGATGCAGTGTAGGAATCCAAAAGGAAAAAGATCCAGTATGCTGAGCTGCTTGAAGCAGGGAAGCAGGTTCCAAAGTAAGAATCCTTCACAGTTGAAAAAGTAGCAAGGTAACACAGCAGTAAATAACTATAGAGATTGCTTAAATAAAATAAGCACTTGCATTAGAGGTCAGACTTGAAAGTGACTGCTGTGGACAAGTTGAACACAACAGGCTAAGCACAAAATAATCAAGCAATGATGTGAAGAAAGGGGAGTGGTTTTATAGGCAGGAGGAATTGAGTGGAATGTCTTAAAGGGACATTACATATCCCCCCACTCAGGACATCCTCTCTGAGGATGCAGTAGAAGGTTTATCAGGATAACGGAGATGGAAAGCCCTATGCAGCTGAGGAGCATTAACACGGGAGCGAGGTACCCAAGAATCTTCCTCAGGACCGTAACCCTTCCAACGGAGGAGGTACTCCATACGTCCACGAGAGATTCTGGAGTCCAAGATGGTTTCAAGCTCAAACTCTTCCTGACCATCCAACTGAATGGGCGGTGGAGGTGCCTGGGGACGCGAACGTGATGCGCTCGACATATATGGCTTCAGAAGCGAAACATGAAATGTGGGGTGAATTCTGAAATGTCTCGGTAAGTCCAAGGTAACAGACGTCGGACTTAGAATTCGAACAATGGGGAATGGACCAATGTATTGACTGCCCAGCTTCTTGGAGGGCACTGCCGGTTTCAGGTATTTGGTGGAAAGCCAGACTTGATCTCCCAGTTTGTAATCAGGACACGGCCTGTGTCTCAAATCATAATAAAGTTTTTGCCCAGCTTTAGCAGTGTCTCAAAAAAGCGGTTAGCCCACGCCCTGGGTTCACCTGCAAGATAGGATATGGCAGTGCAAACCTTTATTTTCTCTGTGCAGTAAGTTCTTGGCTTCATTGAAAACAGTAGGTAACAGGCGTTTTTAAAACCTCTGAAGTCAGATCTTTTACCAGAAAAAACAGCAGGTGGGTTAATTAAAGGTTCTGGAGGGTCTGGAGATTTTGGGGCAACAATATCTTTAAGTACATTTTTCAGTGCAGCATTCTCTGCCTGAAGTTCTGTGAGCCCTCTTGCTAGAAAATCAACTTTCTGATTGAGAGTGTCAAACTCTGCTTTAACTGCCTGTGGATCCATTATGCTATATAACTTTAACTTTATAGGCTTGATTATTATGTAAGGTTGTAAATGTAGCTGGACAAGAAACCAGAATGTTATTCTGTAACAACTGGTAAAAACTGTGCCAGCAAGTTAATAAGACATAATGGATAGCAGACAAGATATAGTTAATATCACAATCTGTGCCTTTAGAAATCTCATGCAACTAGTAACAGGAGTTGATAGGTTAACAGTCACAGGTAATGAATTTCACTTGGTCAATAAAGAGAGTTCATAAGTGATTACTGAGTCAGTGGATTAATATGCAGCTTAAGCAAACAGAGGTTATAACAGCTTGTTATGCCTGTAAAAGGTGGAGCATATGGCATAAATAGTTAATGAATGTTTGTACCTTAGTTGCAGATGAAGAAAGGACTGGATCCAGTTTTCAGAGCAGTGAACAATGTTTTAGATAACAATCTACTTACAACTTGGTAGGAGAGATTGCTGGGAGGAACAGATGAGAGCTTTGCAGACAGTGTGCAGCAGGTAAGCAAAAATGAGGAAGTGATCCTTGCAGCCGGGACTTGATGCAGTGTAGGAATCCAAAAGGAAAAAGATCCAGTATGCTGAGCTGCTTGAAGCAGGGAAGCAGGTTCCAAAGTAAGAATCCTTCACAGTTGAAAAAGTAGCAAGGTAACACAGCAGTAAATAACTATAGAGATTGCTTAAATAAAATAAGCACTTGCATTAGAGGTCAGACTTGAAAGTGACTGCTGTGGACAAGTTGAACACAACAGGCTAAGCACAAAATAATCAAGCAATGATGTGAAGAAAGGGGAGTGGTTTTATTGGCAGGAGGAATTGAGTGGAATGTCTTAAAGGGACATTACACAGCCCTAACATTCTTACTACCAGGCAGGTAGGAGACCACATAATTAAATCGAGACAAAAATGGCCTGTCGGGGCGACAAACATTTTGCTTCAGATAGATAAGTTAAATTCTTGTGGTCAGTAAGAATGAGCACTGGCACGCTAGTACCCTCGAGAAGATGCCTCCATTCCTTGAGTGCCAAAATTATGGTCAGTAATTCCCTGTCGCCAATTTCATAATTGCACTCCGCTGGAGACAATTTCTTAGAGAAGAAACCACACGGATGCAAGGAACCGTCAGGCGTAGGACGTTGAGACAAGAGGGCACCTACTCCAGTCTCAGACGCATCGACCTCAAGAACGAAAGACAGGACAGGGTTAGGATGATCCAGAACTGGAGCGGCAGCAAAGGCAGTCTTAAGACTATCAAAGGCCTTAATGGCAGTAGGTGACCAATGGAGTGGATCATTCTCTTTACGGGTCATGTCTGTGATAGGTTTGACCAAGGAAGAAAAGTTTTTAATAAACTTTCTATAGTAATTGGCGAACCTCAAAAAATGTTCAATAGACTGAAGACCAACTGGGCGAGGCCACTGCAGAACTGTAGATAACTTGTCAGTATCCATGGAGAAACCTACAACGGAGATAACATAACCTAGGAAGGTTACTTGAGTCTGATGGATCTCACATTTCTCAAGTTTACAAAACAGGCCGTTCTCACGTAGTCTCTGAAGAACCCGTGTAACATCAGAACGATGAGCCTCAAGTGTGGGTGAGTGTATGAGGATGTCGTCTAAGTACACCACAACACACTGTTTCAACATATCTCGTAGGACATCATTAATAAATTCCTGAAAAACAGCAGGAGCATTACATAGGCCAAAGGGCATTACAAGATACTCATAATGCCCGCTCCTGGTGTTAAATGCTGTTTTCCATTCGTGAACCTCGTTAATCCTAACGAGATTGTACGCTCCTCTCAAACCAAGCTTAGTAAAGACCGTAGCTCCCTTGAGGCGGTCAAAGAGTTCCGTAATGAGCGGCATAGGGTAAGCATTCTTAATGGTAAGACGATAAAGACCCCCTATAATCGATACATGGTCTTAACTCGCCACCCTTTTTCTTCACAAAGAAGAAGCCAGCCCCTGCAGGAGAGCAGGATTTGCGGATGATCCCCCGCGACAGAGCATCGGCAACATACTCCTCCATAGCACAATTCTCTGCAACAGACAGAGGGTACACCCGGCCCCGAGGAGGAATGGCTCTGGGTTGCAGGTCTATGGCACAATCGTAAGACCGGTAAAGGAGGCAACGTACCGGCACGCACCTTGTCAAACACATCTTGGAACTCTCGGTACTCCTCTGGCAATCGAGATACCGAAGAAGTGCACAAGACTTTAACTGGTTTTCGAAGACAAGTGGAAATACATTGCGGGGACCACAACAAAATTTCGGACCTGCGCCAGTCGAGACTGGGATTGTGCTTTTGGAGCCAGGGATAACCCAGAACAACTGGAAAATGCGGAGAGTTTATCACCTGGAACTGGAGGGTTTCAAAATGGAGAGCCCCAACAGCCATGGACAACGGAGCAGTTTCGTGAGTAACGAGTGCGGGCTGAAGGGGCCTACCATCAATGGCCTCAATAGCAAGCGGAACGGACCGAGGCAAAACAGGAATGGAGTGCTTTGATACAAAAGCACTGTCAATGAAATAGCCAGCAGCACCGGAGTCAACAAGAGCATGAGTGACTATGGAGGAGTCCACCCAGGAAAGGATAACCGTGACCAAAGGTTTCTCCTTAAGCTGTTCCAGGGACAAGGATAAACCACCCAAGGTCTGCCCCCGACAGGACCTTAGGTGTGTGCGTTTCCCGGCCGTGTAGGACAAGACTTCAAAAGGTGGCCCTGTAACCCACAATAGAGGCAGAGCCCCTCCCTCCTCCTAAAGGCCCTCTCTGCCGTGGAGAGACGCGTGAATCCCAACTGCATCGGCTCAGCAGTACCTGGTGACTCGGGACCAGGAGGTATGGGAGGAGAGGGAGGCATGGGTGGGAACAAACACGTAGGAGACAATGGAACAGGAGGCTTCCGCAAACGCTCCTTGAAAGAGGGCCTCTCTCCGAGTCTGATGTCAATTAGGATAAAAAAAGATACCAATGCCTCGAGATCCTCTGGTAAATCTCTGGCAGCAACTTCGTCTTTAATCGCATCAGAGAGCCCATGAAAGAAGGCGGCAACAAGGGCTTCATTCTTCCAACCTACCTCTGCGGCAAGCGTACGGAACTCAATAGCATACTGAGCAACAGATCTTGTACCTTGCTGAATGGACATGAGTCGTTTAGCAGCAGAGGAGGAGCGAGCCGGAACATCAAATACTCTTCAAAAGGAGGCCACAAATTCAGGGTAATTTGAAATCACAGGTTTATTAGTCTCCCACAAGGGATTAGCCCAGGCAAGAGCTGTGTCAGAGAGTAACGAGATGAGAAATCCCACCTTAGCTCTGTCACGCCTGAGGTAACATCTCAAAGTAAATGCCCACCTGGTTCAAAAACCGTCTGCACTGAATAGGATCGCCTCCATATCGCTGAGGTAGAGGTGCAGAACCAGACATGCTCCTGGTAGGCAAAGGTGCAGCAGCGGAAACAGGAGCAGCCATAACATGCGGGACACTTTGGTCCAAATGTGCAGTGCAAGTCAGCAGGGTTTGCAGGGCTAGTGCAAATTGATCCAAGCGGTGATCCTGTACATCCATCCTGGAAATGATGGCAGGTAAAGGTGTATAATTAGCAGCATCAGGATTCATGGCCTTTGCGTAATGTCAGGGTGCCAGGAATCAGAGAGGAGAAGGGCAAAAATAATCACACCTTTATTAATAGCAAAAATTAATAAAAAGTCCACAAGTCAAATAACAATCCAGGAGTCAAAACCAGAGTTGGTAGTCAGACGAGCCGAGTCAGGAGCCAAAGCGTATAGTTAGACGAGCCGGAATCAGGAACAAGGAGAACAGCAGAGTCAGGAACAAGCCAGGGGTCAGGCAGCCAGGTAATACACAGGAACTCTCACAAACAGGTCTTAGACAACTCAAAGGCAAAGCATACTGAACAGAGGCCCTTTAAATAATAAATGATGACATCACAATTCTGAGACTGCATCCTGTCTCACATGGATGATGCACAACAGTCTGGCCATAAAAGGAAGTGCAGGAAGTGAGCAGCATCCCCCACAATGCACCAAGTCAGGAAGAGAGGTGAGTAAAATGGCTGCCAGCAGCACATGGCAAACACAACAGGGAGAAACTCTGACAGTATTAGAATTGTGAATAGCAGTTTGTGCACACTTATAGGTATTTTTGTACATTACTCATTTAAAGTTGACACATTATTCATTTTTATTATTAGTTATAATTTTTTAGGTTGTGGGTTATTTCTGGCAGCTTCTGACAGCTTCAACTGAATTTTTACATTGTATTATTCAACAAAGCTGTTACATTGTATTATTTTGTCTATACACTGTATACATTAACTTTCTTAATGTTAGCATTAATGTGTCATCTACTTTTGATCTATCATATGTGATGTGTCAGTTATTTATTTTATTCTGTTTCATCATAAGCGTTTTTCTTCGCAATTCCAATATGATATATGTACATAAGGTTTTATCTGTGAAATAGCTTTGTATACAAGGATTAATCAGTTGAGATTGATTGTGTTATATAATGTAGACATATTTTAGATCTAACACTGTTTTGAAACTGACTGTTTGACACTACAGCTAAAGACTGTTAGTGATTAGATGACATTTTCATTACACCTGTGCTCTCAGAATCCAATGGGATAGGATAGCATTTAAATAAGGGCATCAGTATAGGGTTTGTTATGCCTGAGGAAACAGCGTAACTGCTGAGAAACGCGTTGCATATCTGGGGGTACAGACTGTGCATACCCACCAGCTTTTAACACTGTATTGTTTGAATTTTATATGGTTTTAATAAATCATTTTTTAAACTACCACAGTGTTTACAAGCCCTAATTGCCAGGTGCACATATGTGTTGGGCCTACTGTTTGGTTCATCACTATGAGTGTGTTTGAGCTGTCCCTGGACTACGTTCAGCTGTCGGGAGGAGGTGAGCTGACACACCTATATACTGCCAGCCTGCTTCTACTAGCACATAAGGGTGCTCTAAGGAAATGTGAGTACCCTGTGTTTGACATTTTCTATCTGATTTATCTATTTGGTGACTGATACACACATTAGGCGCCTCTCTTATATTTGCTAGATGCTGTTGTTTTATTCCACTGCATTCGTGTGAAGAGGAGTGCAGCCACTGTTATACTGAAATTGCTACAAGAAATGTAATCCCTAATGAACTGACAATACATGGGAGTCCAAGAGCTTAACTAGGGTTATTGTCGTGTATCAGTATCTGTATATACTTTGTTTCACCTTGTATGTTATATGTATTCTATCATTAAGCGCCCCCTATAGAGCCATTTTTATAGTTATTGTTGAATTATAGTGGAGTTAATGGCACATGTACTGTAAATATTTCACATTCCAATGTTCTTCACATAGGGGAATATGTTCTATGTATTTTTAAATAGATATTCCTATATATACATGTATATACCTAAACCTATATATATATATATATATATATATATATACATACCTATTCATTTTTTACCAAAAAAAAACATATACAGTATATATAGAAATATTTATTTAAGAATAAATATAACATTCTGCTATGTGAAGAGCATTGGAATGTGAAAATTCATATTTTATATCCGGTTAGCACATGAGAAAACGTGATTGGGTTTGCGCTACTTGTTGGGTGTTAGTTTTTTTCCACTTTCATGCTCTATTGAAGTCTATGGGAAAATATGTTAAAGTGAAGGTAAACTTTTATGAATGAAAGCCCAGTTTTTAAAAATACTATTAAAAACAGGGGCACTTTCATTCATCGAAGTTTAGAAAGCAGACGTTTTGTTTAAAAACTTACCTTTGTTCTTTTTACAGTCAGAGCAGCTTCCCCCAACCGGAGATCCTCTCTTCACACGTCAGCAATGACTAATCCGGCTTCCTCCAATCGCGGCATGGCCTCAGGCAATGACTCCCCTGGGGGGAAAGCCATGATGGAGGAAGCTGGATTAGTCATTGCTGACGTGTGAAGGGAGGATCTCCGGGTAGGGAAAGCTTCTCTGGCTTTGAAAAGAACAAAGGTAAGTTTTTAAACAAAACAGCTGCTTTCTAAACTTTGATGAATGAAAGTGCCCCTGTTTTAATAGTATTTTTTTTAAAAAACGGGCTTTCATTCATCAACCTTCCCTTTAATGTGGTCACAATAATGTAATTTAGCTTTTTGCATGCGTCAGGTTAGCGCATAAGCAAAAACTTTTAACTTGTAAACCACACAGTACCTGATGTGCGTTAAAGGCTGAAGTCGAGCACAGTTATCGTCCAAGCGGGAGCGATAAATAGCGTTCCAGTCATAATCTAGCCCTCTTGGCACATTACAACTAATGATAAAAATAATTGCAGATTGTAGTGTGTAAGAAAAGGAAGATAAATATTTTCTGACTTGAATATGAAGATTTTTCACAGCAAACAAGAAGGGGGAATTGGTCTGTTACTTATGTTAAGGAGCACACATAGGAAATATTTGTTTTAATTATCTTGAATTTTATCAAAGAAAAAAGTGTAACCCCATCAGCAACTGCTTTCACCCACTATATAATCTCTTTTTTGTAAGCCCCCTCCGCACACTAAATCTAGCCCCCCTTGACAATCTCCCAATCATTAAACCAATTCCAACATCTAAGCACCCTAAAATGTTAACAATAAAACATATATTTAAAAGAACATTAAAGTATATTTTTTTATGTGTATGAAATTAAAAAGATCTGCTTTTAAAGGGACAGTTTACACCAGAATTGTTATTGTTTTAAAAGATAGATAATCACTTTATTACCCATTCCCCAGTTTTGCATAACCAATAGGGTTATATTAATATACTTTTTACCTCTGTGATTACCTTGTATCTAAGCCTCTGTAGACTGCCCCTTTATCTCAATACTTTTGACAGACTAGCATTTTAGCCAATCAGTGTCCTCTCATAAGTAACTCCACGGGCGTGAGAACAATGGTATCTTTATGGCACACATGAACTAACGCCATTTAGCATTCAAATGCATTTAGATAAGAGGCTGCCTTCAAGGGCTTATAAATTAGCATATGAGCCTACCTATGTTTAGCTTTCAACTAAGAATACCAAGAGGAAAAAAAGCAAATTTGATGATGAAAGTAAATTGGAACATTTTTTTTTTTAAATTACATGACCTATCTGAATCATGACAGTTTAATTTTGACTAGACTGTCCCTTTAAATTAAATGTTCAAAAAAGCATTCAAAAGTGACATGCTAATAGAAAAATATGTATTGTTTTTACAGCCAGGACACTCCCCTTATAAAACCTATTCAATCTTGTGAGTCTGTTTTTCTTTGCTTTTGTAATTTAGGGACAAATATAACAAAAGTTTCTGTACTTATCAACCAATCACTGTACAGCATTCCACAGCACGCTGCTATGGGGAGGGGCATTGCCAGAAGCATAGTCAGGATTGTTCACCCACACTAATTTTGACCGTGTGAAGTGTCTTGCCTCCTTAATTATTTTTCCTTTTTATTTTCTTTTTTCAAAATGTCCTTTGCACACATGTTATTGTGGACTTTTTAATCAAGAAAGTTTTGCCCATTTTAAAGGGATATGAAACCTAATTTTTTTCTTTTATGATTCAGATACAGCATGCAATTTTATACAACTTTCTAATTTACTTCTATTATAACATTTTCTTGGTTTTCTTATTATCTTTTTTTTTAATCAGGGACTTAAAGGGACAGTGTACACCAATTTTCATATATGGTAACTGCATGTAATAGAGTGAGAGTAGGGGGTTAACCTGCTGTTCTATGCCTTCAATTTTAATCTATTTTTGAATAAACCTATGTTTTAACTTTATAGTGCCTCACGAGTGCTGCTTTCCCTGTGCCTGTGAATACTTGCGGCTCACGCTCAGCCGCGCTTGGCTAGCACCTCACTGGGCTGTGTTTGCACTTCCTCCTCCTCAGCTAGGCAGTACTCGGCACTCCTCAACAGTCAGGATCTACAGCGGCCTTGTTTGTACAACTGCATGCAATAGACACTACTATAAAGAAGAATATACACAGATACTAATCTACACATCCAGTATAAAACCTTTTAAAAATGTACATAGATGTTCCCGTTTAAAACTGTTGATGAGGTTAGGCTGGGACACCCAGTGAAAGGGGCTGGGAGCAGACACTACCCTCTTCCCCCTTCCCTGCATATCAAAAAACCCATTACACAAACAATAGCTGCAGGAATCTGTAGACCTGGGTCTTCATCAGAAACTTTGGGGCTTAGTTAGGAGTCTGAAAATCAGCACAATGTTATTAAAAAATAAGCATAACTATACATTGTTACAAAAACAATCACAGATGGGCTATAAAATGGATCATCTACAAAACATTTATGCAAATAAAAATCTAGTGTACAATGTCCCTTTAAAGGGACATTATATACTCATATTTTCTTTGCATCAATTTTTTGTAGATGATCTATTTATATAGCCCACAAAGTTTTTTTTTTTTTAAATGGATAGTTTTGCTTATTTTTTAAATAACATTGCTCTGATTTTCAGACTCCTAACCAAGCTCCAAAGTTTTAGGAGAATACTGATGTATACCAACTCCAGCTTGCTTCTCTTTGTTTAAAGAGTCTTTTCATATGTAAAGGAAGGGTAAGGGGGAGTGTCTGATATTTCCCACTGGCAGTGGTTGTTCCAGTAACCTTTTAAACAGAGCTAAACTGGAAGCTTGTGAGTAAGTTTTTTTTTAAACGGTTTTATACTGGATTTTTATATAAATATCTGTGCATAATATTCTTTATAGTAGTGTCTATTGCGTACAGTTATATGAAAATTGGTGTATACTGTCTCTTTAAGCTCAGGAATGTGCACGTGTGTGTAGTACTACATTGCAGCAGCTTTGCAAGAATGTTATCCATATGCAAGAGTACTAGATTGGAGCACTAGTTCCTGTCATGTACTGCTCCAGACATCTACCTAGGTAGCTCTTCAACTAAGAATACAATGGGAACAAAGCAAATTTGGTAGTAAAGTAAATTGGAAGTAAATTGGAATCTTTAATTAAATTGTATGATCTGTTTAAATCACAATTGTTTTTTGTTTCATAGCCCTTTAATTAGTTTGTTTTGTAACATTTTGGAGGCATTTTTGTGATATTGGTATCATTCACAGTGGAACTCGCTCTATGAGTTGAGAGGTGAACAGTTGAAAGTTATATACTGCTCCTTTAATTATAATGGAGAGGCATTTGCAACTCACAGATCTGATGTGGGGTCTATGCAATTGTCTTTGAACTGTACAATGTTCAAGGTGTAATGTTGTGTCCAGGTTTGTCTGAGACATTAGATTCACATACAGGTTTAATTGAATCTAGGTAAGTGTTTGGCCTTCACTAATGTTCCTTCCTATATATATATTATAACAAAATGTGTCAGTAGGACCATTGCAAGCTGCCACACATTAGACACAGTCATAAGATACTATCCTGTATAATAAAAGGCCAAGTGTGTTTGTCCGAAGCGGTCATGTGCAGTAGAGACTGCGTGTGAGGACAAACACACCTGGCCTTCCAACTGACCTCCCTGGCATCGTGTGGTTGAGTGGGCATGGTCGGGTGGGTGCGGAGTGGGCATGACCGGGCATGACACGGGTGTGGCCGGGCGTGGCGTGGGCAGGGCCGGGCGGGGCCAGATGCCGGGGCTGAGACAGAGAGCTCTAAAGAGGTGGATGGAACGAGCAGAAGAGGGGGGATAGGGAGAGAGAGACAGTAAAAGAGAGAGAGAGACAGCAAAAGAGAGAGGGGGAGAGAGACAGCAAAAGAGAGAGGGGGAGAGAGACAGCAAAAGAGAGAGGGGGAGAGAGACAGCAAAAGAGAGAGGGGGAGAGAGACAGCAAAAGAGAGAGGGGGAGAGAGACAGCAAAAGAGAGGGGGAGAGAGACAGCAAAAGAGAGGGGGAGAGAGACAGCAAAAGAGAGAGGGGGAGAGAGACAGCAAAAGAGAGAGGGGGAGAGAGACAGCAAAAGAGAGAGGGGAGAGAGACAGCAAAAGAGAGAGTGGGAGAGAGACAGAAAAAGAGAGGGGGAGAGAGCACAAAAGAGAGGGAGGAGAGCACAAAAGAGAAGGGGAAACAGCGCAAAAGAGAGGGGGAGAGTGAGCAAAAGAGAGGGAAAGAGACAGCAAAAGAGAGGAGAGAGAGAGGAGAGAGAGAGCAAATGAGAGGAGAGAGAGCAAACGAAAGGGGGGAAGTGTCAGGGTGCCAGGAATCAGACTGAGATGAGAAGTGCAAAAATAATCACACCTTTATTAATAGCAAAAAATAATAAAAAGTCCACAAGTCAAATAAGAAGCCAGGAGTCAAAACCAGAGCTGATAGTCAGACGAGCCGAGTCAGGAGCCAAAGCAAATAGTCAGACAAGCCGGAATCAGGAACGAGGAAAACAGCAGAGTCAGGAACAAGCCAGGGATCAGGAACCAGAAAGGACGCCAGGCAGCCAGGTAATACACAGGAACACTCACAACAGGTCTGAGACAACGCAAAGGCAAAGCATACTGAACAGAGGCCCTTTAAATAATAAGTGATGACACCACAATTCTGAGACTGCATCCTGTCTCACACGGATGATGCACACCAGTCTGGCCATAAAAGGAAGTGCAGGAAATGAGTAGCATCCCCCACAATGCACCATAGTCAGGAAGAGAGGTGAGTAAAATGGCTGCCAGCAGCACATGGCAAACACAACAGGGAAAAAAAACCCTGACAGGAAGAAAGAGAGCAAAAGAGAGGGAGAGAGACAGCAAAAGAGGGGGAGAGAGAGAGAGCAAAAGAGAGGGAGAGAGACAGCAAAAAAGGGGAGAGAGAGAGACAGCAAAAGAGGGCAGAGAGAGCAAAAGAGAGGGGGGAGAGAGAGAGCAAAAGAGATGGGGGAGAGGGAGAGCAAAAGAGAGGGGGACAGAGAGAGCAAAAGAGAGAAGGGAGAGAGCAAAATATGGGGGAGAGAGAGAGCAATAGAGAGGGGGAGAGAGAGAGCAAAAGAGAGGGGGAGAGAGCGAGCAAAAGAGAGGGGGGTGAGAGAGAGAAAAAGAGAGGGGGGAGAGAGAGAGCAAAAGAGAGGGGGAGAGTGAGCAAAAGAGAGGGAGAGAGAAAGCAAAAGAGAGGAGAGAGAGGCACCAAAACGAGAGGAGAGAGAGACCAAATGAGAGGAGAGAGAGCAAATGAGAGGGGGGAGAGAGAGAGTAAAAGAGAGGGAGAGAGACAGCAAAAGAGGGGGAGAGAGAGACAGCAAAAGAGGGGGAGAGAGAGAGCAAAAGAGAGGGGGAGAGTGAGCAAAAGTGAGGGAGAGAGACAGCAAAAGAGAGGAGAGAAAGACACCAAACGAGAGGAGAGAGAGAGCAAACGAGAGAAGAGAGAGCAAAAGAGAGGGAGAGAGACAGCAAAAGAGGGGGAGAGAGAGCAAAAGAGAGGGGGGAGAAAGAGAGCAAACGAGATGAGGGAGAGTGAGAGCAAAAGAGAGGGGGGAGAGAGAGAGCAAAAGAGAGGGGGAGAGAGAGAGCAAAAGAGAGAAGGAAGAGAAAGAGCAAAAGATGGGGGAGAGAGAGAGCAAAAGAGAGGGTGGAGATTGAGAGCAAGAAAGAGGGGGAGAGAGAGAGCAAAACAGAGGGGAGAGAGAGAGAGCAAAAGAGAGGGGGGAGAGAGAGAGCAAAAGAGATGGGGGAGAGAGAGAGCAAAAGAGAGGGGGGGATTGAGAGCAAAAGAGAGGAGAGAAAGAGAGAGCAAAATAGAGGGAAGAAAGAGAGAGCAAAAGAGAGGGGAGAAAGAGAGAGCAAAAGAGAGGGTGGATAGAGGGAGAGCAAGGGGTGGGACCGCTGGCAAACACAACAGGGAAAAAAAACCCTGACAGGAAGAAAGAGAGCAAAAGAGAGGGAGAGAGACAGCAAAAGAGGGAGAGAGAGAGGGAGAGAGACAGCAAAAGAGGGAGAGAGAGCAAAAGAGAGGGAGAGAGACAGCAAAAGAGGGGAGAGAGAGCAAAAGAGAGGGGGGGAGAGAGAGAGCAAAAGAGATGGGGGAGAAAGAGAGCAAAAGAGAGGGGGAGAGGGAGAGCAAAAGATGGGGGAGAGAGAGAGCAAAAGATGGGGGAGAGAGAGAGCAAAAGAGGGGGGAGAGAGAGAGCAAAAGAGAGGGGGGAGAGAGAGCAAAAGAGATCAGTAACTATTGATAGTATCATTATTATTATCATTTATTTGTATAGTGCTGCCAAAATCTGTAGCGCTGGTAGTAACAGGGCTGTTGCTATGCAACAGATTTGTTACTCTTTTTTATTATGTGTTTCCTGTTTAAAAGGAAAAAAAATGACAATAATTTTATACCATAGTGCAGTTGTGTCTCTATTTGTTTGGGAAGGTATTCTAGTTTGAGTAACAAATTTGCAATGGACTTGCAAGGGTTAACTCCTTATATATGTAGATGTAAAAATATGTTAATACATTTTTCATTCTGCCCATTTTGATCTATGCTGAAATGACTCACTACATCCTTCATTATATTCTTTGGCATGGTAGCTAAAAAAGGAATCATGTGGATATTTTAGGAGTTTTTGTTTGAAGTATAAACTTACATTTTGGAATATGATTATAATCACAGTCTGGCTAAATGTAATTATTAAATTTTACTAACACATCAACAAGGTCTATGATCTCATTAAGTCTCCAAAACTTTTGGTAATCAAGCTATCACATTGACATTCAATGAAATATGATTATAGCAGTCATAATTTTATTCTGTTTAAGATTGTATCATTTTAAACAAAACATGGTCATTAGTACTTAATTGCATCAGAAACGGTTTGCATTTTTATAAAATAAATTCTTTTCTTTTAAAGTATGAAGGGTATTAAAGTTTCCAAATGCTTTTCTTGATTCCAGTTTCAAAAGTATTCTCTGACAAACAAAATAAATTACTGCATCTATTGGGCTTTTGAGGCTTGGGGCAAAGAATGGAAAAATTATTTACAAAAGCTTGAAAATATTTAATCACTAGAAGCAGGGGGCAACAGTGTTTTAATTAGTAGGTCTTCAGGCTATTGGCTGGCTGCAGGCTTCCTCAAACAACCACACAAATGCACCAAATAGCTGTTTGCAAGCCTTAGGGTCAGGCTTGAGATGAAACAGATAAGATAATTGGTTCTAATGAAATCCAGAAGGTTAGGGCTTTTTTGTTTGAGCTTGGATTTGAAATGTGCGTGTGGAAGTGAGGTTTAATTCAAACCAGCCCTAAACTAGACCCGTTTCTAAGTGACTTTGATATTGTTTGAAGTTTGAAAAGTGTTTGCCACACCACTAGCATGCTGGGTTGGGCCTCCCCAGTCACCTTAATTACTAAACTTTATTGCTGACTTTACTACACAGGAAAGGAGCCATTATATGTTCCATCAACATCAACTCCTCTCAGATTGGAGGAAAGGGCAGGGTTAAAGGCCACTGTAGGAAGACAAGAAATTCACTTGGAGTCAAAGTGATCATTTACCAGTTTCATATTTCGGTGTTTAATATTTCTAAGATGAATATTATAACAATCCAGGGTAGTTAAAACAGTTTAGCGTATCCTCTGTTACACATGCTCATGCACAAACACACACAAATACATACAAAGCATATATACATGCATGCACACATGACACATACATACAGGCACAAACATACAGACTCACATATAAGCACATGTGCACATACAAATAAAAGCAGACACACATGCACACAAGTGCACTCACATAAACACATATACATGCACACATGCACATGCATAGCTTAAGGTATTGTTGATTAGCTTTAATAAGACTATTTAAATGTGTTTGCATACTCATGAAGGTTTAATAACTGTGGAAAGTAGAACGAGCTAGAGGAAATATATTCAAAGAATGCTTCAATTTGACATAGTAGTAATAAGTAGAGACGGAGAAACACATCAATTTTTATATCCTTAATATTCACCCTTTTGTCCCAAATGCTCTAAGAGTAACCTGGGGTTGCCCAAACCCGACTTGGGAACACCTAAAAGCTGTCATGGAATTTGTGCTTCTGCAGATAGAATGCTAAAAGGGACACTAAAGTCAAAATTAATTAAGTCATAATTCAGATAGAGCATACAGTTTATTTACTTCTATTATTAATTTGTGCACAGACTTGTTAAATGCACACATTCAGAGGCACCTGCTACTCCTGAGCATGTGCAAGAGTTCACAGCGTATACATATATGAGTCTGTGATTGGCTGATGGCTGTCACATGTACCGGAGGTGGAAAATTGAAGTAAATGTTGAACTTTATAGAATAAATCTACTTCTCGTTTAAAATTTAGAGTAAGTGCTATCACATTGGGGGGTAGTTATCAAGCCATCTACTTTTCTGCCTTCGCCGGCCCAATACGCCCGCCTAAGCTCTCCTACCTTCGCCGCCGCAGACCTTGAATACGTTCGCCTAAGTTATCAAAGAAAGCTGTCAAAAAGCCGCAGGGCGATGAGCAGCGGACTGTGAGAGTTATCACTCATCCGATCTCGCTGCCCTTCGGCTTTTTCCCAGCTTTATTGCTAGCCTGTCACTAAGCACTCACACTAAACTACACTGTTCTATCCCTATACCGGCGCCCCCGGAGCCCCCCGCAACTAAATAAAGTTACTAACCCCTAAACCGCCGCTCCTAGACCCTTCCGCAACTCTTATAAATGTATTAACCCCTAAACCGCCGCTCCCGGACACCGCTGCCACCTACATTATACCTAGTAACCCCTATCCTGCCCCCCCTACACCGTCGCACTCTATAATAAAGTTATTAACCCCTCTCCTGCTGATCCTGCACCTCTCCACAACTAAATAAATAGTTTAACCCCTAAACCGCCGCTCCCTGAACCCGCCCCAACCTATATTAAACCTATTAACCCCTATCCTGCCCCCCCTACACCGTCGCCACCTATAATAAATTTATTAACCCCTATCCTGCCCCCCACTACACCGCCGCCACTGTAATAAAATTATTAACCCCTAAACCTAAGTCTAACCCTAATGCCCCCCTAACGTAAATATTAATTGAATAAATCTAAATAATATTTTTATTATTAACTAAATTAATCCTATTTAAAACTAAATACTTACCTATAAAATAAACCCTAATATAGCTACAATATAAATAATATTTATATTCTAGCTATCTTAGGATTTATTTTTATTTTACAGGTACCTTTCAATTTATTTTAACTAGGTACAATAGCTATTAAATAGTTATTAACTATTTAATAGCTTACCTAGCTAAAATAAACTGAAATTTACCTGTAAAATAAATCCTAACCTAAGTTACAATTACACCTAACACTACACTATACTTTAATAAATTATTCCTATTTAAAACTAAATACTTACCTGTAAAATAAACCCTAATATAGCTACAATATAAACAATAATTATATTGTAGCTATCTTAGTATTTATATTTATTTTACAGGTAACTTTGTATTTATTTTAGCTAGTTTGAATAGTTATTAAATAGTTATTAACTATTTAATAACTACCTAGCTAAAAGAAATACAAAATTACCTGTAAAATAAATCCTAACCTAAGTTACAATTAAACCTACTACTACACTATCATTAAATTAATTAAATAAATTACCTACAAATAACTACAATTAAATACAATTACATAAACTAACTAAAGTACAAAAAATAAAAAAAGCTAAGTTACAAAAAATAAAAAAATAAGTTACAAACATTTTAAAAGTATTACAACAATTTTAAGCTACTTACACCTAATCTAAGCCCCCTAATAAAATAACAAACCCCCAAAATAAAAAAATGCCCTACCCTATTCTAAATTAAATAAAGTTCAAAGCTCTTTTACCTTACCAGCCCTTAAAAGGGCCATTTGTGGGGGCATGCCCCCAAAAGTTCAGCTCTTTTGCCTGTAAAAGAAAAATACAACCCCCCCCAACATTAAAACCCACCACCCACATACCCCTAATCTAACCCAAACCCCCCTTACAAAAACCTAACACTAATCTCCTGAAGATCACCCTACCTTGTCTTCACTCAGCCGAGCAGCGATGGAACCGAAGTGGACATCCGGAGCGGAAGAAGTTAATCCTCCAAGCGGCGCTGAAGAAATCTTCCATCCGATGAAGTCATCATCCAGGCGGCGCTGAAGAAGTCTTTGATCCGGCCGATGTCATCTTCCAAGAGGCGCTGAAGAAGTCTTCTATCCGTGCGATGTCATCTTCCAAGCCGGGTCTTGAATCTTCCTCCCGCCGACGCGGAACCTCCTTCTTCACCGACGGACTACGACGAATGAAGGCTCCTTTAAGGGACGTCATCCAAGATGTCGTCCCCTCAATTCCGATTGGCTGATAGGATTCTATCAGCCAATCGGAATTAAGGTAGGAAAAATCTGATTGGCTGATGGAATCAGCCAATCAGATTGAGCTTGCATTCTATTGGCTGTTCCGATCAGCCAATAGAATGCAAGCTCAATCTGATTGGCTGATTCCATCAGCCAATCAGATTTTTCCTATCTTAATTCCGATTGGCTGATAGGATTCTATCAGCCAATCGGAATTAAGATAGGAAAAATCTGATTGGCTGATGGAATCAGCCAATCAGATTGAGCTTGCATTCTATTGGCTGATCGGAACAGCCAATAGAATGCAAGCTCAATCTGATTGGCTGATTCCATCAGCCAATCAGATTTTTCCTACCTTAATTCCGATTGGCTGATAGAATCCTATCAGCCAATCGGAATTGAGGGGACGACATCTTGGATGACGTCCCTTAAAGGAGCCTTCATTCGGCTAGTAGGCATCGGGAGAAAAGGATGTTCCGCGTCGGAGGTCTGCAAGATGGATCCGGAAGAAAGAAGATTGAAGATACCGTTGATAGAAGACTTCATCCGGATCATGGACCTCTTCAGCTCCCGCTTGGATGAAGACTTCAGCCGGATCATGGACCTCTTCAGCCCCCCGCTTGGGCTTAGATCAGGACATCGGAGGAGCTCTTCAGGACGGATCGGTGAACCTGGTAGGGTGAAGACAAGGTAGGAAGATCTTTAGGGGCTTAGTGTTAGGTTTATTTAAGGGGGGTTTGGGTTAGATTAGGGGTATGTGGGTGGTGGGTTGTAATGTTGGGGGGGGTATTGTATGTTTTTTTTTACAGGCAAAAGAGCTGAATTTCTTGGGGCATGCCCCGCAAAGGGCCCTGTTCAGGGCTGGTAAGGTAAAAGAGCTTTGAAATGTAGTAATTTAGAATAGGGTAGGGCATTTTGTTATTTTGGGGGTCTTTGTTATTTTATTAGGGGGCTTAGAGTAGGTGTAATTAGTTTAAAATTGTTGTAATATTTTTCTTATGTTTGTAAATATTTTTTTATTTTTTGTAACTTAGTTCTTTTTTATTTTTTGTACTTTAGATAGTTTATTTCATTGTAGTTATTTGTAGGTATTGTATTTAATTTATTTATTGATAGTGTAGTGGTAGGTTTAATTGTAGATAATTATAGGTATTTTATTTAATTAATTTATTGATAGTGTAGTGTTAGGTTTAATTGTAACTTAGGTTAGGATTTACTTTACAGGTAATTTTGTTATTATTTTAACTAGGTAACTATTAAATAGTTCTTAACTATTTAATAGCTATTGTACCTGGTTAAAATAATTACAAAGTTGCCTGTAAAATAAATATTAATCCTAAAATAGCTACAATGTAATTATAATTTATATTGTAGCTATATTAGGATTTATTTTACAGGTAAGTATTTAGCTTTAAATAGGAATAATTTATTTAATAAGAGTTAATTAATTTTGTTAGATTAAAATTATATTTAATTTAGGGGGGTGTTAGTGTTAGGGTTAGACTTAGCTTTAGGGGTTAATACATTTATTATAGTAGCGGTGAGCTCCGGTCGGCAGATTAGGGGTTAATGTTTGAAGTTAGGTGTCGGCGATGTTAGGGAGGGCAGATTAGGGGTTAATACTATTTATTATAAGGTTAGTGATGCGGATTAGGGGTTAATAACTTTATTATAGTAGCGCTCAGGTCCGCTCGGCAGATTAGGGGTTAATAAGTGTAGGCAGGTGGAGGCGACGTTGAGGGGGGCAGATTAGGGGTTAATAAATATAATATAGGGGTCGGCGGTGTTAGGGGCAGCAGATTAGGGGTACATAAGGATAATGTAAGTAGCAGCGGTTTACGGAGCGGCAGATTAGGGGTTAAAAATAATATGCAGGGGTCAGCGATAGCGGGGGCGGCAGATTAGGGGTTAATAAGTGTAAGGCTAGGGGTGTTTAGACTCGGGGTACATGTTAGGGTGTTAGGTGCAGACGTAGGAAGTGTTTCCCCATAGCAAACAATGGGGCTGCGTTAGGAGCTGAACGCGGCTTTTTTGCAGGTGTTAGGTTTTTTTTCAGCTCAAACAGCCCCATTGTTTCCTATGGGGGAATCGTGCACGAGCACGTTTTTGAGGCTGGCCGCTTGCGTAAGCAACTCTGGTATCGAGAGTTGAAGCTGCGTTAAAAATGCTCTACGCTCCTTTTTTGGAGCCTAACGCAGCCTTTTTGTGGACTCTCAATACCCGAGTTATTTTTATGGTGCAGCCAGAAAAAAGCCGGCGTTAGCTACGCGGGTCGTTACCGACAAAACTCTAAATCTAGGCCTAAGATAGCTACAATATAATTATTATTTATATTGTAGCTATATTAGGGTTTATTTTACAGGTAAGTATTTAGTTTTAAATAGGAATAATTTATTAAAGTATAGTGTAGTGTTAGGTGTAATTGTAACTTAGGTTAGGTAAATTTCAGTTTATTTTAGCTAGGTAAGCTATTAAATAGTTAATAACTATTTAATAGCTATTGCACCTAGTTAAAATAAATTGAAAGGTACCTGTAAAATAAAAATAAATCCTAAGATAGCTAGAATATAATTATTATTTATATTGTAGCTATATTAGGGTTTATTTTAAATGTAAGTATTTAGTTTTAAATAGGATTAATTTAGTTAATAATAAAAATATTATTTAGATTTATTTAATTAATATTTAAGTTAGGGGGCATTAGGGTTAGTGTTAGACTTAGGTTTAGGGGTTAATAATTTTATTACAGTGGCGGCGGCGTAGTGGGGGCAGGATAGGGGTTAATAAATTTATTATAGGTGGCGACGGTGTAGGGGGGGCAGATTAGGGGTTAATAAATTTATTATAGGTGGCGACAGTGTAGGGGGGGCAGGATAGGGGTTAATACATTTAATATAGGTTGCGGCGGGTTCAGGGAGCGGCGGTTTAGGGGTTAATACATTTATTATAGTTGTGGTGGGCTCCGGGAGCGGCGGTTTAGGGGTTAATACATTTATTATAGTTGCAGCGGGGTCAGGGAGTGGCGGTTTAGGGGTTAATATGTATAGAGTAGCTTGCGGTGGGCTCCGGGAGCGGCGGTTTAGGGGGTAATACATTTATTATAGTTGCGGTGGGCTCCGGGAGCGGCGGTTTAGGGGTTAATACATTTATTATAGTTGCAGCGGGGTCAGGGAGCGGCGGTTTAGGGGTTAATATGTATAGAGTAGCTTGCGGTGGGCTCCGGGAGCGGCGGTTTAGGGGGTAATAATTTTATTTAGTTGCGGCGGTGTAGGGGGGGACAGATTAGTGGTGTTTAGACTCGGGGTACATGTTAGGGTGTTAGGTGCAGACAGCTCCCATAGAAATCAATGGGATGTCTGTCAGCAGCGAACTTGTACTTTCGCTATGGTCAGACTCCCATTGATTCCTATGGGATCCGCCGCCTCCAGGTGTGGCGGTTCGAAAACCAGGTACGCTGGGCCGTAAAAGTGCCGAGCGTACCTGCTAGTCATTTGATAACTAGCAAAAGTAGTGAGAATGTGCCGCACTTGTGTGCGGAACATCTGAAGTGACGTAAGAATCGATCTGTGTCGGACTGAGTCCGGCGGATCGAAGCTTACGTCACAAAATTCTACTTTTGCCGGTCTCGAGCCTTTGATAACTAAGGCGAATCAGCCTCGCCACAAATACGCTGCAGAATTCCAGCGTATTTGAGGTTGACGGCTTGATAACTACCCCCCACAGTCTTTTTTTAACATCATTTTTATTAGTTTTAAGAAGAATATATAAATAAAAGCACATAGTTTGTGAGATACAAGATCTATACAGTTTAAAGCTATTGCAGACACACATCTCATGTTATAATACATTGAAGGACCACATACAAGGTCTCACTCACAAAGTTTTATATAGCTAAGCTAACACATTCATAGGATACAAGACAAACACAGTTCAGATCAATTGAACACCTTATGCCTCATATTGTAATGTAATGGTCCAAATCTCACTGGAAATTATATAGAAGTTTTGTCAAGGAATATCAAAAGATCAATGTTATTCAGATCAGTTGAAAACCATATACCTCCTATTATAACACAATGGTAAAACCTTCTAATGCACAAAACAGGACATTCTAGATCGAACTCTGAAAAATATATAGAGCTTTTCAGAACAAATGTAAGTAAAATGAAGAACCTCTGTCTTACAGTATGTGTGAGGGGTATATTAAAAGGAATAGCCACAATCTTTATCTGTAATTATAATTGAGCCTTCAGTTATCCAACTGGGCCACTTTCAAACCCTGCCTTATATCTGATGTAAAGACTAAAATAATGATAGATATAACAATCTAAATACATAAAGACAAGGTATCAATCCCCTTA